>NW_025367938.1:0-8338 GCF_016433145.1 Gracilinanus agilis | reverse complement strand
TTATGATTTTAATAATAATTGATGGTGATAATGATATTATGATAGTAATAAGAGTGATGATATGATATTAATAATTGATAATGATAGTGTGATAACAATAAGAGTGATCATGACATTGTGAGAGTAATAATAGTGATGATAATATAATTTTAATAATAATTGATGGTGATAACGACATGATAGTAATAATCGCTAATCACGATAATATTGTAATAATAATAATTGATCATGATATTGTGATAACAATAACTAATAGTGATCGTGATCTTGTAAGAGTAATAATGGTGATGATATTATGGTTTTAATATAATTGATGGTGATAATGATATTATGATAGTAATAATAGTGATGCTATGATATTAATAATTGATAATAATAGTGTGATAATAATAAGAGTGATCATGACATTGTGAGAGTAATAATAATGATGATAATATAATTTTAATAATAATTGATGGCGATAACGACATGATAGTAATAATCACTAATCATGATAATGATATCATGACAATAATGATCATGATATTGTGATAACAATAACTAATAGTGATCGTGATCTTGTAAGAGTAATAATAATGATGATGACATGATTTTAATAATAATTAATAGTGGTAATGATATTATGATAGTAATAACTAATAGTGATCGTGATATTATGATATTACTAATTGATAATGATAGTGTGATAACAGTAATAGTGATCATGACATTGTGAGAGTAATAGCAGTGATGATATTGTGATTTTAATAATAATTGATGGCGATAAGGATATCGTGATAGTCATAATAACTACTAGTGATCATGACATTGTGGTAATAATAATTGATAATGAAATTGTGATCGTAATAACTAATAATGATCATGATAGTATGCTAGTAATAATTAATGGTGATGATATTGTTGAGAATGATAATGATATTGTGATAGTAATCAATGATGATATGATAGTAATAATTGGTGATTAAAATTATATCGTGAGAGTAATAGACAGCGATGCTATTGTGATAGTAATAATAGTGATAATAATGTTTGACAGTAATTTTAATGATATTATTATGGCAATCATCAATAATGATAATGAGATCGTGATAATAATGTGAGAGGAATCCTAGGAATGCTAATGAGCTTTAGGTAGCACTTGAAGGCTCGCACGCTGTCATTTTATCTTCACAACGACCCCAGGAAATAAAATCTATCATTATCTTAATTTTACAGACGGGGAAACTGAGGCAGGCACGGGGTAAGTCATTCAGTTAGCATGTGTCTGACCTCAGGTCTCCGTGACTCCACGTTCAGCACTTTATTCACCACATCAAGTCTGCAGCGAGGCAGAAGGAGAAGCAACAGTCAATAACTAGGCAACCTGCTCGTATGTGTTCCTCCTTTCAAAGGCTGGAAGGGCCACGCAGCCCCCCCAGCTACCCCTCCCCCGAGCTCCATCCCCCCCTAATCGCTGCCTCTAATGCGCAGGGTACAGGCCGTTCTGGCTCGGCACAAGCATTGTCCCCGGAGCGGGGAACGTTCCCTCTCCATCTCCCCAAACGTCAAGAGCCCAACAAAGAAAAAAAATGGAACAAGGAAAAGAAAGTCGGCATCCCCGAGTTATTTGATTTTACTTGTTCAAGAAAAATGCTCTGAAATCCATCCCTGAAGCAGAATCTCTACTGAGAAATGATATTTCTGTGGGGGAAGGCAGGACCCAGGCAGGGCTGGAATCAGCCAAGTCACAAGCAAATAGCACAATGGATGGAATGCTGGGCTTGGCGCTGGAGGACCTGAGTTCAAATCCTGCCTCACACACTTACCAAATGTGTAAGCCGAGGCATGTCCCTCCTGTGCCCTTCACCTTTGCCATGACTACCAAGGATACCATCAATGGGAAGCGTGTTCGAGTGAGAAAGTCTGTTGTGGAAATCCCTCCTGTCAGATACCCATGAGCCGGGTGACCGTAAATAGAAACACGGGTGCACACATAAACACACGTGTACATACACACAGAGCTGCCTCCGCACAGCCCACCACATGATCCTTATTTAATAAATATTTGGACTTCCTAAGTGGCATCCAGGGTCTAATCCTGGGCATCTCTCTGGGCTTCATGTTTCTCATCTATAACATGAATGAATCAGACCCGCCGGCCCCAGCATCCCTCCCAATTCTAAGTCGAAGATGCTGCGACTCTCCTCTCAAGAATTCCAGCCTAGACCACGAAGAGAACCCATGGAGGAACCCCGAGGAGTCCGGAGCGACCCCAGATGGCTTCCTCACGAAGCCTCAAAGAAGGCTGCGGTCCCGTCGGGTCCGCCGTGACTGACTCTTCGTGACCCATTTGGGGCTTTCTTTGCACAGATGCCACAAAGACATCCCACCCCCATATACCCCCTCCTGGGACGGTTAGTTGGGGAAAGGAGCCATATCTGAAGGCTCCAGGCTTGAGTGAGGGTCCGGAGCAAGCCAGGAAGCCTGGTCCGTCTGCTCCTTCCAAGGAGAAAGCACTCACCAGCACATCCTCCTCCCCAGCCAGGCTGCCCTGACTCCAGAGCCACAGCCCTGCGCCAGAGCCAAGCCACAAACAGCCTCGGGGCCCTCCTCCTTCTTCCTCTCTTTCCATTTCTTAGAAATTGGTGTGAGTTGTTCTGGCCAGAATGACTCCCTGTCCAGTGGTGTTGGGGGTGGGAGGAGGGCGCTGCTCGCTGGGCAGCATCTGTGCCCCCCGACATTCACTGCTTTGTCTCGACCAGTGATGGTGAACCTTTTAGAGACCTTGGAGCCTGAGTGCCCAAACTGCAACCCTCAGAGCCCCCCGCCTTACCCCAGACAGGGGAGGGAGGAAGCGCTCCCTTTGGGCAGAGAGGGACGTGAGAAACGTCCTCAGGCTGAAGAGCTGGATGGTTTGGGCTAAAGGATTTCCAACAGCCCTTTATATCTCTTAATGCTATGACTCTAGGACTCCAGCAAGCTTTGATTGAATGTATTGGTTCCAAGACAGAAGAATGGTAAGGGCTAGGCAATGGGGGCTACGTGGCGTGCCCAGGTTCATACAGCAAGGAAGTGTCGGAGGTCCTGTTTGAACCCATGATGTCCTGTCTCTCAATCCACCAAGCCACCTAGCTGCCCCCCAACAAGCACCTACTGTGTGCCAGGAATTAGGCTAAGCACTGACAACCATAAGAGCCAACGTTGGTGTTCCCACCAAGGGTTACAGTTAGCCCCTCTATCTCTCTAGGGATGACCCCAATGGGCAGAAGGAGGTGCCACAAGCCTGATGAAACTCTGCCTCCCTTTATGACTCACAGATTCACCAACGTCAAGAAGCAGATTTACCAAACACCTACTGTGTGCCAAGCACTATACAGAATCTGGCAGAATGAATTAGGACAAGGTCAGGTCTTGAACCCAAGGCTCCCTGTTTTTTCCTTTGAAGCAAGCTTCTAAATGAATAACAGACAACAGTTCGATGGTTCCAGACCCTTTGTGAGCCCATTTGGAGTTCTTTGGCAAAGACGCTGGAAGAGTTTGCCATTTCCTTCTCCAGCTCATTTGACAAATGAGAAAACTGAGGCCAGCAAAGTTACGTGACTTGGCCAGGATCACAAAGCTAGTATTTGTCTGAGGCCATATTTGAACTTGAGTCTTCTTGACTCCAAGCCCAACACTCTACCCATTGTGCCACCTCATGATAGCTACTTTTTCTGTAAAGCTTTACCTATATTATCTCATTTGAGCCTTACAACCCTATGAAGTTGGTGCTCTTGTAGATGAGAAAAGAGAGGCTGACTGAAGCTAAGAAATGACTTGCTCAGCCTAGAGATGGGAGGTCCTGGGTTCAAATCTGGCCTCAGACACTTCCCAGCTGTGTGACCCTGGGTAAGTCACTTGACCCCCATTGCCTAGCCCAGTGATTCCCAAAGTGGGTGCCACTGCCCCCTGGTGGGTGCTGCAGTGATCCAGCAGGGCAGTGATGGCCACAGATGCATTTGGGGGCAGTGAATAACTGTAAGGGGGCGGTGATAGTATGTGACAGGGGGCACTAAGTAATATTTTTTCTGGAAAGGGGACGGTAGGCCAAAAAAGTTTGGGAACCACTGATCTAGCCCTCACCACTCTTCTGCCTGGAAGCCAATACACAGTATTGACTCCAAGATGGAAGGTGAGGGTCTAAAAAAAAAGAAAAAGAAGAAAGAAATGACTTGCCCAGGATTCCATAGCTAGTAAAGAGTTCCAATCTTCCTAATTCCAAGACCAATGTCCGATCCACTACACCAAGCTGGTGGGGATTCATTTATAGCCAGCTCAAAGCAGGACCCCAGGAATTCGATCGTAGCTTTAAAGCTGGGAGAGTCCTCAGAGGTCATCCAGTCCAGCTCTTCATTTTGGTTCAGTCGTTTCAGTCACGTGTGACTTTTCATAACCCCATTTGGGATTTTCTTGGCAAAGACCCTAACATGGTTCGCCATTTCTTTCTCTAGCTCATTTTGCAGATGAGGAAACTGAGGCAGAGTAAATGACTTGCCCAGGGTCATACCACGGATGCCAGATTTGAACCCAGGTCCTGCCACCTCCGAGGCCCATTCTCTGTCTACCACAGCCGGCTGCCTCCCAATGGTAGAATGCTAAAGGAAGTCACTGTCTATGCAGGGAGTAGAGCAGCACCAATGAGTCAGAACAAGGCCTGACAGAACCTTCCTTGCCCTGGTCCAGGAGTCTAAATGGGAGATGGGAACAGAGTCATCTCTGCCTCCCTCTTTCCATCGCACAGTAGGAGCATCTCTCGGCCACCTCTGGCCAAGGCCAGTAGAAGTTGCACCCGGGAGGCTGGAGACACCAGGCAGAAGAGCAGGTGTTTGTGTGCCGAGGCTGCGATGGAATGCTGGAGGAGACCAAGAGGCTGCGACGCTGCCCTGCCTCCCCAAACCCCCTCCCCTGCTCCCAGACACCATCCGGGACTTGAGAAGGTCTCGGGGTCACGTTATAAAATTTAGACCTAAAAAGGACTTTCGAGGAAACTGAGCCCGACCCTCTCATCTGACAGAAGACGCAGCAGTGATCCACAGAGAGAAGGTGACTTGGGTAAAGTCACCGAAATAGAGCAAATGGCACAGCTGGAATTCCAGCCCAGCTCCCTCTGACTCGATGGCTCTGTGCAGAAGTCTAAGCTGACTCGGGGCATCAGGGGAATGATTTCAAATACTTGTGTGGGTCCAAGAGGAGCCATTAGCCTGAAATATGGCAAAGGGCCTTGAGTTTTGAGAAGATGATTCCCTCAGCCCCCCCCCCCCCCGAAAAATACAGCTAGAGAAAGACCTCACCCAAGTGCTTTAAAAATAAGTCATGGAGGGGACAGCTGGGTAGCTCAGTGGATGGAGAACCGGGCCTAGAGACGGGAGGTCCCAGGTTCAAATCTAGCTTCAGACACTTCCCAGCTGTGTGACCCTGGGCAAGTCACTTGACCCCTATTGCCTAGCCCTTACCACTCTTCTGCCTTGGAGCCAATACACAGTATTGACTTCAAGACTGAAGGTGAGGGTTTAAAAAAAAATAAGTCATGGAGAAGGGAGGGTGGGCAGCTGGGTAGCTCAGTGGATTGAGAGCCAGGCCTAGAGATGGGAGGTCCTGGGTTCAAATCTGGCCTCAGACACTTCCCAGCTGGGTGACCCTGGGCAAGTCACATAACCCCCATTGCCTAGCCCTTAACACTCCTCTGCCACAATACACACTATTGATTCTAAGGCAGAAGATAAGGGTTTAAAAAAATAAGTCATGAGCTAGGGGTAGAGGATTGGGGTAAGGGAAGGAGAAACTAGGTGGCGCAGTGGAGACATCAGGTCCTGGGTTCAAAACTGATCTCAGATACTTCCTAGCTATGTGTCTCTAGACAAGGCACTTAGCTTCACTCAGCCTCAGTTTCCTTAACTGTAAAATGAGGGTAATAACAGCACCTACTTCCCAGGGGATTCTGTAAAAGTAAAATGAGATACTTATAAAAAGTTTATAACACAGAGGCAGTTGGGTGGTTTAGTGTGTAGAGAGCCAAGCCTAGAGATGGAGATTCTAGGTTCAAATGTGACCTCAGACACTTCCTAATCAAGTGACCCTGGGAAAGTCTCTTAACTCCAATTGCCTAGCCCTTACTCCTCTTCTGCCTTGGAAATGATGCTTATATTGATTCTAAGAAAAAAAGTAAGAGTTTAAAAAAAAAAGTAAATCATGTTATTTGGCATCTCGGGGAGAGGTGGAGGGTAGGAAGAAGAGAAAGAGGAAGAGTGGAAGAGAGAGGAGAAATTTGAAACTCAAAAATTTTAAAAGAAACAAATGTTAAAGATTCTTAAAAAGTGTGACCCTGGGCAAGTCACTTAACCCCCATTGCCTAGCCCTTACCGCTCTTCTGCCTTGGAGCCAATACACAGTATTGACTCCAAGACAGAAAGAAAGGGTTTAAAAAAAAGATTCTTAAAAAAAAATTCTGTCTTAGAATTAATAGTAAGTATTGGTTTTAAGGCAGAAGAGTGTTAAGGCTAGGCAACTGGGGTTAAGTGACTTGCCCAGGGTCACACAGCCAGGAATTGGCTGAAGCCAGATTTGAACCTAATTTCTCCTGACTCCAGTTCTCTGATCTAATATACCACCTAGCTGCCCCTAAAGATTGTTTTTACATTTTTAATTGAGAAGAAAATAAAATATCATCTTTAGATGAATAAATAAAAATAAATCATGAAAGTAATAAAAAAAAAGGAAGCAATATAGCTTATAGCAATAGTCCCCGATGCGGAGACAGAGAGTTAAGTTGAAGTCTTGGCCCTGATCTCATTTGACTCTCTACCCTTTCTGTGCCTCAGCTTTACCCTCTGTCAAATGAGGAAGTTAAATTGTAGTCGGTGGCCTCTAACCAGCTTCATCTCTAAATCTTTCCCTTTATCCAGGAGAGTCTCTGTGCTATTCCAACATGGTAGAATGAAAAGGGAATTGGGTGGATGATTGGAGGGTGTAGGTTTGAGTCTCCTCTCAGCTATTTAGCTTTGGAACCTTAAGGAAAATCATTTCCTCTCTCTGAATCTCAGATTCCTCATCTATAAAAGTGAGGGATTATATTAGATGGTCTCTAAGATCAGAGGGTCTTGATTGAGAGGTAGAAGAGACTTTAGCACCCATCAGATCCAACCCTCTCATTTTACAAATGGGGAAACTGACTTCCAAGGAAGTGTAAAAGACTTGCCTTTGGCACCATGCCTGGCACATAGTAGGGATTTGATAAATGTTTATTTATTATATATTATAGAAATAAAATATTAATTCTGTTTTATATAATTTTAATATTGCTCTATATTAATATATTCTATAATTTATATTTTTATATTATTTTATATATGTTCATGTATAAATAAAAAATAAATGTTTATTGATTAGGGGCAGCTAAGTGACTCAGTGGATAAAGATCTAGGCCTAAAGACAAGAGGTCCTGAGTTCAAATCTGATCTCAGACTCTCCCTAGCTGAGTGACCCTGGGCAAGTCACTTAACCCTCATTGCTAGCCCTTACTGTTCTGCCTTGGAACCAAAGACACAGTATTAATTCTAAGACGGAATATAAAGGCTTAAAAAAAATGCTTACCAATTGCTTGATTGCCTAAAGTCACACTGGATTAGAACTCAGTGCCTCTAACACCAAATCAGACTTTGTAGGAGGTAGCAGTGAACTCAGCCAAGAACAGAGACTGATGGAAGTGAGCCCCGAATGCTGCTGGGTGGCACAGCGGACAGAGCACTGAGCCTGGCGTTAGGAAGACCCATCTTCCCAGATCAAATTCCTTACTCTCTCCAGAAGAAGAGAAGAAAGGGAGGGGAGGGAGGGGAGGAGACAATCTGGATCTTATTGTGATTACATGTAAATGGAAAAAGTAAATATTTTTTTAATCTGAATTCACATCTGGCCTCCCTAGTGGTGTGACCCTGGGCAAGTCACTTCACCCTGTTTGCCTCCATTCCTCATCAGAAGAATGAAGCTGGAGAAGAAAATGGCGGACCAGTCCAGTCTCTTCGCCAAGAACACCCCAAACGGGGTCACGAAGAACCAGACACAACAGAACAACGAGTTTTAGACTCGGGATGACGAAGGAACCGAAGCCCTTTGCGGACGTGCCAGTCTAGGGTCGGCGGAGCCTCGGCACGTTGGCCCTGCGGGGACCAAGCACCAGAAGTGACATGAGGATGTCCGTGGGGGGTGGCGAAAGTCCTGTCCTGTTCGGGGGCTCCTCGGTGCCGGCAGGATCTGTGGGGCAGCCTTGCCTTCTTCGGGGGGACGTCCTCCGAGGAGTGGCTTCTCTGATCTCTCCACCATTTCT
>NW_025367937.1:0-7882 GCF_016433145.1 Gracilinanus agilis | reverse complement strand
TTCCTCTCTCTCTCTCTCTCTCTCTCTCTCTCTCTCTCTCTCTCTCTCTCTCTCTCTTTTTCTCTCTCGCCATCACTCCCTCTCCATCTCTCCCTCTCTGTCTCTTCAGCTCTCCCTGTCTCTCTGGCTCTCTCTCTCTCTCTGGCTCTCTCTCTCTGTATGTGTATGCAAACATATATGTGCATATACACACAACACACACATATATGCATACAATATACACATAAGTATATTTGTGAGTCATTAAGAACTACAGGGATGACAGAAGTTTCTTATAAAAGGGGAAACATGAGCTGAACCTTAAAGAAAGGCAAGGATTCTAAGAACAGAGAGAAGAGGATATATTCTATGAAAGGAGAGAAGGTTGGTGTCCTGGATAAGGATAGAAGTACTAGTGAATTTCAATAGATATATTATGAGTAAGGCACAGCTATTTGCTCTGTGTCATCTAATAATAATTGGGAAAGGAAATGCAGTATCATGGAAAGAAGACTGAATTTTGACTTCTAAGACCTGTATTCATACCCTGACTGTCACTTACCTGTGTTACCTTGAACAGGTCATTTCAGGTCCTCAATTTTTTTTTTTTAAATTCTGTTATGTGAGAGGTTAGATTAAAAGCTCTTTAAGATATATTCCAACTTTACATCTATGTATCTCTACCCATTCTAGGAATGCAGAATGGCCTTTTTAAAAGTATGAGAATTTGAGAAACTATATATAGACCAGTTTGCCTAGAAGAAAGAATATGTAAAGAGAAATATGTTAAGGAAGTCTGGAAATGTAGCCTGAAGTCAGATTATGAATGTCTTTAAATGCCATGATGAGGTTATATTTTATCCTTAAGTCAGTCAGGAGCCAGTGAACATTACTGAACAGAATGACATTTTCAAATTAAATTCAAAAACAAATTCAAATTAAAGGTTTAAGAAGATTATTTTGATAGTTTTTGGAGAATGGATTGGAAAGGAGAGCAATTTCAGGTGGTAAAGCCAATATAAGAGGCTAAATCTGTAATTGTGGTAAAAGAATTTATGAGAGCTTGAACTAGAGTGATGGCCATATGAGCAGAAACAAAGGACAAATGTAAACTAGTTAGGTAGCAGAAGAAAAATCATTTCAAGCTAATAAAATATTTTTCAGTCCCTACTATATGGAGGATAAAGTCCTAAGTATTGCATTTAACTTATTCCAGGACACTCCTCAGGGAGACTATAATTGAATCAATTAAATAGGACTTGTTTGTTTTAATTCCCAACTCTGCACCTTCCTACCTGTGTGACCCAAGGCAAACAAGTACCTTGAATTCTCTAAACTTCAGTTTCCTAATTTATAAAATGAAGGTATTTAACTAAATGACATTTAAGGTCTTTTTCAGCTCTAAATCTAGGCCCTTAAGTGACAAGTAGGAAATAGCAATGGTAGGAGGAAGAAGGTCAAAAGTATTATAAAGGTATAAACAAAGTACTATGATGGCACGTAAGAGGAAGATGTAACAATCAAATATTTTTTAAAGTGTTGCGGGGGCAGATTTATAGAGGAGGCAATATTTATCTAGGCTTCAAAGGGTGAATTGGACATTTACAAGCTGCAATGAAATGAAGCCATTCTAGGTTAAGGGAATGGCATTCACTAAAGGCAGAGAGGTAGAAAATTGGAAATATGTTTAGAAAACACTGACCTCCTTTGACTAAAGCATTGAATAAGTGAAAGGGTCTTTTAGAAAATAGCTGAAACTATATCCTGAAAACTTTTGAATGATCACTTGAACATTCTGCATTCACTCTATTGAGGTGGTTGTTGTTTGTAATGCAAAAGATGCAAGAGAGGCTTTTGCTCTTGCAGGGGGCCAACTGAAAATTTCTGGCAGTTAGAAGCCTTGGAATTCTGAGAGAAGTCAGTTGGTTCCTGAGCCTTGAACAGAGCTGAAGGATCAACTGGAGCTCTGCTTTGGCTTTCGGTTTTGCCTTTGGCCTGTGCTTTGTCTCTGGACAATTTGTACCTAACTAATTTCTCTGGACCTCTCCCTGACCTTCTCCATATTATTTCCCTGTTTTCCTTTCTTGTTTTCCTGGGGCTCTGGGAGACAGGGTGGCTGTTGGGTTTTTAGTGAATAGACTTTGTGGATTTAGTTTTCCTCAATAGGCAAGTAGGACATCCTTGAATTCAAACTATCCCTTTAGTAAACCCGCTACTTTAAAAGCAGCCATATCTTCCCTGGCTGAGAGAAGCAGGTCCTCTCTCAGTCTAACTCATTCTTGTGACCCTCCCCCATCTTGAGTTTCTCCCTAGTGGCTGTCACAAACCCCAAACGCCTCTCTCCTTCCTGACCAACACTGAACATTAATAAATCCCTTCATTAACTAATCAAACCCTCTGGAGAATCATTGTGTTGAGAATTAGGCTAGGGTCAAAGGGGAAGGAATTATTCTCTTTATTTCCTGAGGGAAACTGGAGGCATCCATCTTGGGAGGAAGTAGTTGCCCAACACTTCCTCCTGAATCCCTTCAGTTTCACTGACAGGGAGGGGCCTTGTGATTCCTCTTTTGAGGACTTGAGAAACTGACAAGAAAGCCCTCAAGTCAGATTTCAATCATTTCTGACTGGCCCTATTCCTTGTGTCTATAAAAGTACCTTTCCTGCCTGGAAGGGTTCAGCCTATTTCCCCTCAGTATCCCCTGTCTCTAGCTTGGTTGTCTAGTCCTTGTTAGCTGCCTCTCCTGAACACTTCACCCTGTACCCTTACCATCCTAATACTGTCTTGTCCATTCCTCCCTAAACTCAGCCTTCCCTTTCATTCCTCTCCTATCACATCAATCACCTTTACCCCTCCATCACTCAGCAAGGTAAAGAGAATACCCCCCAACTTTAGTGTCCCCTTTTTATTCATCACATGTTAAAGGATTTATGCAGAATCTCCTCTATAGAATTTTCGACATCTTTGGGATTACTATTACCATTAGTTAAAGCTTTCCTAAGTTTAGTTATGCCAAAAAAGTAGAGATAACCCTCCAGCCTTTTTTTCTTACTTCTTTCTTGAAGCTTCCAAAGCTCTGCTGTTTCAAGAAAAAAAGCAACTTAGCAAAACTACTGAAAATCTCTTTAAAATGGGAATACAAGCATTCCAGAAGTTTTATTGAAGCCTCCTACTATACAGCAAGATGAATCTGAGAAGTAGCAATGTTTGTTTAGAAGCAAAAAATGGCAATATGTCCTAAGGCACACACAAAATTCCTCTTAAATTCATTTCTTAGGCTGTCCACACAAGTAATAGAAATGGTTTCTTAAAAATCCAGAAACAGAGCTCAGGAAGCAAGGAGAGAGGTCTTTAACAAAATCTAGGAGGGTTCTAGGCTCAGGAGCTTATCAGGCAGATATCCAACTCTGAAAGTGACTTCAAAAAGTCTTCTATATTGATTCCTTCACTTTACAGGTCAAAACAAAACAAAACAAAAAAAACAAAAAAAACAACTGAGGCCCAGGGAGGTGTTACTAATTCAAGATAATAAGAGGTAATAGTTGTCACAAATGATATTTTATAATCATTAAAAAAAAACCTGGAAAGACTAATATGAAGTGATGCAAAGTGAAGTGAACAGAACCAGGATAACATTTTACAAAATAATAACAATAATGTATATTTATCATCTATAAAGGACTTTACTATTATCAGCAATGCAAGCATCCAAGTCAACCTCAAGGTACTCAGGCTACCAGTTCCTATGGAAGGAATTGATGGACTCTGAATGCAGACTGAAGCATACTATTTTTTATTTTATTTCCTTTATGAGTTTTTTTCTTGTATGAGATATGTGTCTTCTTTCATTACATGACAAACATGGAAATATGTATTGCATGATAGCACATGTATAACCTATATCACATTACCTGCCATCTTGGGGAGGGAGTAGGAGAGGAAAAGAGGGAGAGAAAATACAACACAAAATGTCAGGAAAGGTTTGTTAAAATTGTATCTACATATAATTGGGACAATATAATATAATAAATTATTTTTAAAGTGGTATTTTCACCAATTTCTATGTCTCAAGAAGCAGATCCTTTTCCTCTATAACAAAGTACACCTCATAATTTATATAAGAAGGAGGAGGCAATGGAAGAGTTTCTAGTTAAGGCTCCTTTTTTTCCCTTTCTTCCCATTCCACCAGTCTCATCACCCTGACCTCACTATCTCATTCCTATGCTTCTATTGCATCCACAGCAGAGATTCTTGGAAAATACAGACCATTCCTAAATAAGACTAAGGAGCAAGAGGATTACCACTAGATGGAGATATTTTTTGAGTTTCATGACTTACCTGAATACTAGGGGAAGTGCTGATTAAGAAAAGCATTTACCTTGAAAATATGCTGGGAGCAGCTTTTCTGAAACTTCCACAAAGGCTATCCCAAGCCAGAATGCTGCCCTTCAGATTGAATTGCAAGGCAGTTAATAAGCATTTGTTAGGCACCTACCATCCCAAGTTAAATTCATTAACCTTTAATCTCATCATCCTGTTGCCAAATCAAACTTTGATGGATACTACCTCCCTCAGCCTCCTCCCCTTTCTGATTGGAAGCAAGGAGGGTAGAGCACCAATCTCCTCCCAATATCTTCTTTAAAGAGGACAGAAACTGTTCTAAGAGCCCTTTCCACTTTGCATTGCTGCTCTACCTGGTTTCCACTCCATGGGATAAGACATGCCTCAGCCTGAGCACTCTCTGAAGGTCTTTCCCAATTTCCTTCCTACATCTGATGTTGGTACCTCAGGGCAGAAACTTTCTTTTCATTAATTGTCTTCCTGGTGCTTAACACAGTGACTGGCACATAGTAGGAACTTTAAAAATGGTAATTGGATTGGATCTGATTGAACAATGCTATCTCTGCTGGCATCTATTATGGAATCTTTTCCTGTATTATTGAGTTATTGAGGTCAGTTCCTGAGAAGTAAAGACATTGCAGAATTTTTCTGAGAATACAGCCAATGCTGAAAGCAATAGACCATTTTCTTTGGTCTCATTTGGTAAAATGCTGCAAGGCTTGGAAAGGAAAACAGAAGCAACACTTGGGGAGCATCCAACCTCCAAATTCTGAGATACATTGTACCTCCAAAATCGGGATAGCTTGCCAAAACCATCTCTCATCTCCTTTCCCCACCAGTTATCTTCACTCTGTGCTCTAGGCCAGATCAAGGAGCTCCAATTAGTAGCCAGTGATCTAGCCATTTCATCTAATTTCAATGGAAAGAGATAGTCCTTTGGGTAGTATTGATTTACCTCCGAGCTCAAAGGCAAAAAGGTTCTAAACCAACATGTAAATAGGAAGATTCCAAGTATAAGAGCATCCAGACATAGAGTGTATATGCATATGTGTTGTATATATGGGTATGTGTATCCAGAAAAGGACCAGAGTGAGAGACAAGGGACTCTAAGCAGATTAAGAATGAATGCATAGGCTATAGATGTGACACCTGCAAAAGATTTAGTGATAATTTTCCTCTGAATGAATAAGCATTTAGTAAGAGAAGGAAAGGGAGGAAGAAGAGGAAGGAGAAGGCAGAAGGAGAGAAAGAAGAAAAGGAGAAGTTTGAGAAAGAGAAGGAAAGGAGAAGGAGCAGAAATTTACCTCTCCTCATCAGTGAGGCATTATGGTTAAAAGGTAAAAATTAGCAAAACATCATGTGCAAGCCCTCTGTCTATCCCATATAGTAGCTCTACAATAAATCATCAAAACCAAAGGATCTCTTCTAAATAAAAGCATAAGATACTTTTATAACATAGTGGCCTTGAAAGTTCAATGTACCTGTAAAATGAGTTAATTTCTTATATCCTTATTAATAGTGTGATGTTTGACTTTTTTTGATTTCCTACACAGAGCTGATCAACTGAAAAATGGGTGAGAGAAAGGAATATTGTTTCTAACCTTAATGCCAGCTGAATTTAGGAACTAAAGTGTATATTTAGAAATTCTAACTGTAGAAATAGGAACTTGACTTAGATTTCATTGGTCTAGAGAACTCCAAAATGAAGGAATTACCTTTACCAATTCAAGTCAACGTATTTATTACCACTCAGTTGTCCAGTCTATGGCAGTGAGAGGTTCAATAACGTGCCCAGAGTCATATAACCAGTGTGCGTCAAAGGCAGAACATGAATCGAGCTCTTTCTGGATAATTATTTACTCAGTCATACTGAATCTTTTCTCAACTTCTGCTCTTTTTTCTAACTCTGATCTACTCTTATTCAAACTTCAAGTATAGTACTGCTATCCACTGATGCAAAAAACCAAGTACCTTAGGCTAGTTTTCTTCATTTGCTATAGCCAAAAAAAGGTCATTGCATTATGATTAGCTCTTCACTAGGCCTGCTTCTAAGACCTCACCAAATTCCTGCCCATCTGGGTAGGACCTTCCAGAGCTTCTGTTCCTCTAGCCTAATTTTAAAGAGCCTAGAATGACATCTGCACAATAAGACATAGCAATAGATTTTTAGAGGATAGATGAAGCCATCCAGAAGCTCCACAAAGATTCCTAGTGGGTTGGACACTTAGAAAGGGGAACCAAGGACTGAGTGAAAATGGGTAGCAGGTTACAAACTAGTGGAAAGAGAACATGAAGAGAGAATAAAGACACGCAGACATAGAAAGTTTGGGATAAGGTAGACAGACAGTGAGTAAGCTCTGATGGTCAAGAGCTTCTTTGCCAACTGACTTCTTGTCACCTTTATTGGGGTTACAACAGTATGGGGGGAAGGGGAGAGCCCAGTGGTCTGATACATAAGTAATCATCAGGAGGTACAAACTGTTGGAACCTGAAATAACATCTAGATCAGGAATCCATGAGGTCTTGATACAAATGCTGATTCATTGAAGGGAAGGGAAGGAGACTGAGATAACTGATCAGTCTTCCAGAGGGAAGGGCTAGGAGTTTGGCAAGGTTGAGGTTCAGTTTAACTCAAGGTTACAGAAATCAATCATAAGCAATACAAGAGTCATTTTTTGAGCACTCTTAAAATAATATCACAATTAATGTATACCTGGATAGCTTAAACACCCAAGTGAAAATCTAAGCTTGTATTACAATTATATGAATGTATAAAGGTGAAATTCAAGATCAGATACAAAGATTTGAAGGTTCTCTCCACAGGGCTGTGGAAATTGATTCCTCATATTCGTATAGTGCTTTACAGTTTATAAAGCATTTTAGTCTGTTGAGAGGTAACATAATACAGTGGGAAGTGGACATTATTTTGAACTAGAAGAACAGGGTACAAACCTAGCTCTGCTAGTTACTAACCAATTAACCTTGGACAAGTCAGAACTTCTCAGGGCCTCAATTTCCTGAGAAAGGTGGTCTACATCAATGTTGAAAAAATCAACAAGAAATGGTGAGCATTAAACACTATAGGAGAATCTCTATGGGCACATAATAACTTATGAAAATCACATATTAACTTTATCTATATTGATGAACTCCAAGGATAGACTGATATATATTTTCTTTCATGGTTCATGTTTTTCTTATTTTTCTTTCCTTTTACAACGTGGTTAATTGGATATATTTTTGGTATAACTTCATATGTAAATAATGAATGTTTTATTTCTTGCCTTCTCAATGGCCTGGGGTAGGGGAAGGGAAGAAAGTAATTCAGAAATGAAAAAGATTTGTTTTTAAATTACATTAAACTTTAGAAATCATCTACACTCTATTTTATTTTTAATTTTGTTAAATAAGCCCCCAAATCATTTTATTCTGCTTCAGAATATTTCAGTTTGCATTTGTTACTGTTGCTCAGCTAGCCTGGCAGATTTTTTGATACCACTGGTCTACATGATCTCAAAAGTCACTTCTTTAAATTTATCATTAGTTTATATATATATATATATA
>NW_025367936.1:0-9090 GCF_016433145.1 Gracilinanus agilis | reverse complement strand
GAAGGAAGGAAGGAAGGAAAATGACTTTCCCATGGATATACAACTAATAAATTTCTGCTAACTCAGGTTTTCCTAACTCTAGAGCCCAGTCCACTGAGCCACCTAAGTGCCAGAGCTATGGGTAGTACCAACTTAAAGGGAAGAAATAGGGAAGAATCAAAAGACTCCTCCCCATTCTCACTCCTTTACTTGTTCTTTACACAATGGCTCCAACTCATACATTCCAATATCATGGTAGACAATACCTGGAATAATGAAGTGTATCCCGAGTGGGGAGCTGTGCCTATAGCTGTCACAGAATACCCTTACCTTTTTCTTTGAGGGATGATAAGATTCCACTTTAATCAGGCTGACTGGCTACCTAAAGAAAGCTCAATGCAGAGAGCTATAGTGTCATGGCCAGGCTCACTGCCAGGAAGACCGGAGTTCACCTCTGACACATGCTTGCTCTATGATCCTGATGAACAAATTTAATCTCCCAGTTCCCCAGACAATTATATTTGTAAAAGGAGTATCCCCCACGCACACACACACACTTCCTCCAGGTTCCCTGTGCCAGTGAAATCACAGGTCCAGACAGGAGGGTGTAAAAAGCCAGAAGGGATCAATAATAGCCCCGAGATCAATGGTTACCAACAGGAGAGCAGAGAACACGTTATTTCCTGCTTTTGCAAATGCTTGCTGGATTACACTTCATGCCATCCACAAGCCACTTCAGTCTGCTCTTGATGTTTTAATAACATGCCGTATGCTGTTTCTGTACAATTTATAGGTTTGTTCTCAGTTTATCAGCAAAAATATTCCCCCTGACCTTTGCAGTCTTGGCAGCTGAAATGTATTTCTTGGATTGTTTTATGCCCACATGGAATCAATCAGAACACAGAAATCCCCTCATATTACAAAGCACTTCCCCCACCCCATCCCCATCAGTTAGTTCAAAACAAAAGAACTTCAAGGAAGGCTAGAGATGAGCCTAGAGCCCTCTGTGAGTATTTCTCTTAGCTAATAATGATTAAATCCTCACTTTCCTGAGAGCTACATCCCAAAACAACTGAGGCACAAACCAAAGGGTTTTGGTCCTCAGAGAGCTGCATCCCAAAACAATTGAGGTGCAAAACAAACAGCCCAAACCAAGTAGGCAGCAATTTTGCTTTGAAATTGAAGAAAGGGAAACATGAAGTCCTTTAAAGTCTAATCCATGATAGTCTTTGCCAAGGCTGTTGTCTTAGGCTGGGCAATGCCAACCACACCTCAGGTAGTTTCCCTGGTGGCCAGCATGACCCAGTTGGACTTGAAGCCCATAAATTTCTTGATCAATGGATGTGTTAGGGGCTTTGTCTACCAAACAAACAGATGCACTGGAGTCCCACAAGAGTGCTTCTATCTATTTCCTCCAGGAGGATTTCAGTGCTAATATCTCAAGATTCTTATCTTGGGCTGTGTTCTTCTCTAAAAGTTTGGATCTCTGCCCCCTTTGAAGGGTAGAAATTTTGGCTTTTAAAAAGAGGCTAAGTTGCAAGAGTTTCACGTTATTTGTATGCTGGGCACTTACTAAGGATTTCCAGTGACTCCTTTGTGAATAGCTCAGAATACCTGCTTGTAATATTCATAGTCTCTAGGACTAGCCAGAGTGTGGCACTGCCCAGAGATTTGTCTGCCTTTTGTTTGGCTGATGATTCCTTTCCTTGATTAGAACCTGTTCTCACATGGTAGGGGAAAAGAGATCATAGACAAAGGGACAAAAAAAAAAGTTTCTTAGGGAGAAAAAAGATCATCATGGGTGTACCTCCTCAGCAAAGCTGGCTCCCTTGTGACTCAGCTGTCTTCTTGTGAGCGCCATGTTTCCTGGTATTCTGGTATCCCAAACTTTCCCATGTCAGTATTAACAGTGAATATCTCAGTTTCCAGAAAAACAAGACATCTTCCTAGGCAAAAATGAACCCATCTTCTTATAGATAAACCATAGGATAATAATTTAGACTGAAAAAGAACCTTAGAGAATATCTAAGTCAAACCCCTCACTTAATAAATGAGGACACTGAGGTCCATAAAGGTTAAGTACTTGTCTAAATTCACACAGGCAATATATGGTGGATCTGGGAGTCTATCACATCATAGGATCATAGATTCCAATGGAAAAGAGACCTTATAGGCCAACTAGTATAATCTTTTCATCTTAGAGATGAAATTCTCTGATCTTAAATCCCCTCTGTATTATGCTGCTTCCAATAAGATGGAAAAGATCATATCTGTCCCTTTGGAGACCAAGTTAAAGGACAAGCTTTAGGGAAATCTAAAGTAAATAATATCTTTATGCAATAAAGTTTTAAATAATGATTATTTGATGCTTTATACTTTCCCATTCTAGAGTTGGAAGGCTCTAGCAAATGGGGAAAAAACATGCTCTAAAACAGGTGAGAAAAGATTCACTACTAAATGCCTTTAAAAGGTCTTACATGTTCTTGTCCTGGCTCTATGATCTATTATTTACTTGGCTTTAGTTCCTTCTCTCTGGGTCCCTCTTTCCTCCTCTATAAAATGGAGAAGTTAGACTGGATAACCTCTAGGTTCCTCAGAATTCTGAGATGCTGTGATCAGATTCTATACCAGAACCTAGCACTGGATTAATCTCCCAAAAGCCACCCAAATTGGTTTAATTCAATCTGGTAGTGATAATCAGGTGCTATTGAACTTATCTCTATTTTTTTAACCTTTGTCTTTTGTCTTAGAATGGATATTAAACATTGATTGCAAGGCAGAAGAGTGGAAAGGGCCAGGCAATGGGAGTTAAGTGACTTGACCAGGGTCACATCGCTGGGAAGTGTCTAAGGCAAGATATGAACCCAGAACCTCCTGATTCCAGGCCTGGCTCTTTCTCTACTTGGCCACTTAGCTGCCCCCTTCTAAACTTTTCTAAAGAAGAAGTCATTTTAGCTATGCAGAAAACAGCACCAAAGAAAAGACTTCAAGGCCAAAGAGTATGGATGCCCTCATAGAGACCCTACCCTAAAGAAGTACATTCTGTGTCTTCTCCAGTAATCTGTACCTACTATTCCAGATCTATCAGGCCTTAGTGCTTATTCATTGAGCATTATTGAAATTCTTACTCCTCTAGTCCTTTTCCATGTTAGTGTGAAATTCCAGTTTTCCAGGCCCACATCCATTGGCTCCAAACTCCCAGTCCTCTCTGGAGGCTGAGGGTAGAGGGTGACTCCTTCGGTCTCCAGCAGCTGCAGGAAGCTTTGAGTGACATCACTTTCCCTGAAGCCAAGAAGGTTCCATGAGGTCAGGATCCAGGAAGCCATCTTTGGAGAGAAAAGACCCAAACTGCAACCTTCCTTCCGCCACTAGGGAATGAGCTCACCATTTTCAGGAAGCCAATGTTCCAGAGATGCCAGGTTATTCCTGAATAAGTGTCCCTCCATTCCTGGAACACTGCAGGTGCTTTATTAGAGGAAAATACCTCCCAGTCTGGACCAGATGGGGCCATAGATGATGGGCGTCCATCTAACTCTAGACTTTTCCTCATTTTAAGTTACAAGGCTCTTGGGGGAACAAACTGGCCTGTTTTCTTGGGCCAGGACGTATAGATCTTTGAATAATCAAAATGGAATACATTATGGGTTAGGGTGGGAATGGAAGAGAACTTCCCCAAGGGATCTCTGGATCAGAAATTCCTGGCAGTAGTTTCTCTCACTTCTGTCATCTATAATTATTCTCTGGATCATGGAAATTTCTGTCTTGTGGGTCAGATGTGCAGAGAGGAGGTGGAGGCCAGGTGTAAGATCTAATAGATCCAGGCAATTACATTGGATTTCATAGCTTTAAAAGCATTTCTACATAGGTTATGGAGAGAAGCAACATGACATGGTTGATAAGGTATTAAACTTAGAATCAGAAGACACAGAATTGAATTTCATCTCAGAAATGAGAGAGTTTGAATAAGTCACTGAACTAACATGTTTCTCAGTTCCTTCTCAGTAAAATAAGGAGGTCAGATTTGGAATTTTTAAAATACTAACCTTGTGTCTTAGAATAAGTTTTGATTCCAAGGCAGAAAAGCAGTAAGAGCTAGGCAATTGGGGTTAAGTGACCTGCCCAGAATCATATAGCTAGGAAGTGTCAGAGGTGAGATTTGAAACCAGATCCTCCCATCTCCAGGCCTAGCACTCTATCCATAGTGCCACCTAGCTGCCTTCTTTCTATCTTCCTTCCTTCCTTCCTTCCTTCCTTCCTTCCTTCCTTTCCTTTCCTTCCTCCCTCATTTCTTCCTTCCTTCCTTCCTTCCTCCCTAATTTCTTTCTTTCTTCTTTCCTTCCTTCCTTCCTTCCTTCCTTCCTCCCTCATTTCTTTCTTCCTTCCTTCCTTCCTTCCTTTCCTTTCCTTTTCTTCCTTCCTTCTTTCTTTCTTTCTTTCTTTCTTTCTTTCTTTCTTTCTTTCTTTCTTCCTTCCTTCCTTCCTTCCTTCCTACTTACTTACTTGCCTGCTTTTCTAAAAATCTTTACCTTCTGTCTTAGAATCAATACTGTGTGTATTGGTTCCCAGGCAGAAGAGTGGTAAGAGCTTAGGGTACAGGGGTTAAGTTTGTCAGAAGGATCAAATATAATATGTGTAAAAGTACTCTGCAAACCTAAAGCTCCTTGTAAATGATAGCTCTTGTTCAGTCATTGTCATCATGTCCGGCCTTTTTTTTTTTTTTTTAACTCTTACCCTCTGTCTTAGAATCAGTTCTAAGACAGAAGAGCAACAAAGGCTAGGCAACTGGGGTTAAGTGACTTGTCCAGGATGTGTCTGAGGCGAGATTTAAACTCAGGCCTTCCTGACCTCTGGACCCGTACTCTATACTTTGCCACTTAGCTGTCCTCAAAATGATAGCTGTAGATATCAGCTCTAGGATAGCTATTTATTTCCTCCAATACAAAAGAAATATTTAAATCACAAAAGATTAATAAGTACACATTGGCATATACTTAATACTTAAAAAAGAGAATTAAGGGTCTGATAGAAAAACAAAGTTAGAGTTAGGCACCAATAGAAAACGACTTTAGGGTGAGGAGTATATTCTCATGAAAAGTGAAGGTATTTTACAGGACTGCTGAACTTCACATACATCTCACATCTGTATTATAGTTACCACACACATGACCGAATAACATGACAAACCTGGCTCGGCTTTTTTAGTGCTTTCAACTAAGAATCCTCCTGGTAGCAAGTCCCTTCTCCCCAAGTTGTTGCAAAAGTCAACCCAGAAGCATCTGGCTCCCAGAAATGCATATTTATTTACAAATCACATACAATTAATAGATTTTAAACATTTTTAAGTCATTTTATTTACCAATGGAAAATATTTAATAACTTTTATGGAAGTCATATGATTGAATATGCTGTAGGGCAGATGGAGGATTGTCAAGAAGCATTATAAACAACTAAATGTCAGTTCATTTGATCAGTCCAGCTAACCAAGTAGCTGAACTATTGATTTAGATTTGGATACTTGATTTAGATATTTTTTGCATTGAAAGATGTACCATACAGCAAGCAAATAATAGTTCATAGGAGTCAGTGAATTCAACAAATTTTTTTCAATAAGAGTCATGATTCTCTGTGGGTAGAAACTGATAATACACAATGCAAAACAGCAAAAATGAATGATCTCTGATTTTGGCTCCATTTAAATCCATTCCCTTTTCTAAGCGCATTTCTCTTTAGTGAATATTATCTTTCTTTGCCTTCTTATTCATATTTGGGTATTTTTATTGTGTTTTATGAGTGTAAATAAGTGCAAGAAGACCAGTTGGGCTCAAAATTGTCAAAGGCTGAAAGAAGAAGAATGTAGGGTAAGACTAAGGAAGGTTGGGACTAGGTTGTACAGGGCTTAAAAGGACAAATAAAGGAATTTACCTTGGATCTTAGAGTCAATAGGAGACAAATGAAATCTGAGGAGAGAGTTGGGGATAGGGAGAGTCACATGCTCAGGTTTGTACATTAGCAGGTCTAATAACAGTGTGGTGGATGGATTGAACTGGATTGAACCATTTTAGGAGGTGATGAAAATAGTCCAGGTGAGAGGCGATGAGTGA
Organism: Gracilinanus agilis; assembly: GCF_016433145.1. Lineage (NCBI taxonomy): Eukaryota > Metazoa > Chordata > Mammalia > Didelphimorphia > Didelphidae > Gracilinanus > Gracilinanus agilis. The sequence continues at coordinate 3,010 of NW_025367936.1, read as the reverse complement.
CCTGGAGGTGGCTTTGTGAATGGAGGGGAGAAATGCAAAAGATATTGTGGAGACGGAAATGAGAAGATTAGTCAATGTTTGGATATGTGGGTTAAATGCAAGTAAAGAGGAAGGAAGATACTAAGATTCTGAGCTTGAATGCCTGGGAGGATAGGGATGGCCCCATCAGAAAGAGGGCAATTTAGGAAGAGGAGTGGGTTTGGAGAAAAAGATAATCATGAGGTAGATGACAACCATCTGCATTTATTCATTGTATTCAACTCATGTTCTATCGATTCAGTCATGTTTGACTTCATGACTCCATTCAGGGTTTTCTTGGTAAAGACATTGGAGGGGCAGCTGAGTAACTCAGTGGATTGAGAGTCAGGCCTAGAGACAGGAGGTCCTAGGTTCAAATCAGGCCTCAGACACTTCCCAGCTGTGTGACCCTGGGCAAGTCACTTGACCCGCATTGCCCACCCTTACCACTATTCCACCTATAAGCCAATACACAGAAGTTAAGGGTTTAAAACAAAACAAAAATAAATAAATAAAGACATTGGAGTGGTTTGCCATTTCCTTCTCCAGTTCATTTTTCAGATAAGAAAGCTAAGTCAAATAGGATGAAGTGACTTGTCCCAGGTTCCATCACTAGCAAGTGTCTGAGGCCAGATTTGAATTCACATCTTCCTGACTCCACATCTATCCACTGCACCCTCCACCTCACTGCTTATTCAATTCATGAGTCTCACCCAAAATGAAGAGGGTTGGGGTTTTCCTCACTGGTGTGGAAAGTAGTACCAAGCCACTGGCACAAGCCTTTGAGGAGAACCTGCTATAATCATGATGAGAGTATTTTCTTAGTGACATCTAAGTCCCGGCTTCTAGGGTTGCCCTGGCTATGGACAGGGTGGGTTAGAAAAGCCTTGAAGGACCTAGAAGAGGTTCAGTACTAGGAGAGAGGAAGTGGGAGAATTTGGGGCAATCATGAGGGAATGGTAGGTGTTGGTGTGCAGTAGACAAGATCCACAATTAGCTACTTGGAAAGGATGGAATGTCATCCACTGTCCTGATTACACACCCCTTAAGAATGAAATAGGGCCTGACTCTCTCCAGAGGATGATTATAGTGCCCATTTTGAAGACTACTGGCACTATAGATTCAGCATTGATTTCGGAGTCACAAGACCCAAGTTCAAGTTCATCGGAACCACCATTTATTAGTTCTGAGACTTTGAGCCAGTCATTTCATTATCTCTTGGCTTCAATTTCCCCATCTGTAAAATAAGGGAGTTGGACTAAATAATCTCTAGAGTCCTTTCTAGTTCTAAATCTATGGTCCTGTGATTCTGACCATGGGAGGGAATCAACTGGGATTTATTTTAAATGCAGGAAATCATAAAAACCTAACTTCTAAAAAATGAAGAGGGTGGCCCAGGGATTAACCTACTTTTTACTCCCTCTCACGTCCTATCCCAATCGCCATTCAAGTTTGAAGTGGAAGGGGGCAGCAGCCTAGGTTTACACCCCCACATCCCAGGGGCTGTGAGTCATGGGGCTGTACTAGAGGCCAGGCTGCTCCAAAGAGTCCTAAGAGAGACAGTTGTAGGCGTTCAGATCGTTCCTGTTACTCCTGAAGAATGTCCCTTCAGGAAGCTGGTTCATTCCAAGGTCGTTCTCCTCAGGACTGGATGAACTGCTATAAGGTGTTGGGGAGATAGACCTGAATGGTAAGGTTTGAATTCTGGCTCTGCCATTACCCACTAGGAAATTTCTTTCTCTCTCTAAGCTCAGTTTACCCTCCAGCAAAATGCAAAGAATAATGTCTTCTTTGTGAGAAGCAGGGAACTGAGAAGTTTCTTGTCCTGGGATGGAGAAAAATTGCCTAAGCCCTAGTAACATATGCACCTGGTTTAGTATTAATTCTGAGATAAAAAGTAAAAGTTAAAAAAATTACTAGCACACCCCTCTGAGGTCCTCTGAGGGAGGACATCCAGTCCAATTTGTTCTTGAGAAAAACAAGGACATGTCTAAAGCTCAAAGACTTCCAGTGATGAAGAACCCAACACCTTTTTCTTTCTTTCTGAATTTTTCTGAATTTCTGAACTTCTTTCCTTTTTAAAAAATCTTTTAAAATCTCACCTTCCCTAAGGAGCAATGGAGGTAGGAGGAATGGGTAAAAATAGGAGATCGATCTATGACTGCTCTCAGCAGCCTACTCAGAGGAGGCCTGGGAAGGGTATATGGTGAGAATCTGAAGGTCACATTGGGAGTCTATATGAGATGTGAATTTTTCTAAATTTGTCACAACCTATCAAATTCAAAATCTTAACCATACTTCACAAAGCTTTACAATGTTTATATACTAAAATATCTTCACCTCAACAGTTCTCATCTTGCCCTGATTTTTACCTGTATAAAAATCTGGTGTAAGACATTTAATCTCTCTGGGTTTCAAAAATGAAATCATTAGAGTTAGACAACTTGTAAGGTCCCTTTCAGTTCTAGGTAAAAGATTGCACTGCTTACTGTGGCCATCTCCTTGCCAAAGGACTCCTCCAAAAACCATTCCCTAGATCAGTGATTCCCAAAGTGGGCACTACCACCCCCTGGTGGGTGCTACAGCGATCCAGGGGGTGCAGTGATGGCCACAGGTGCATTTATCTTTCCTATTAATTGCTATTAAAATTTTTTAAAAATTAATTTCTAAGGGGCTAAGTAATATTTTTTTCTGGAAAGGGGGCGGTAGGCCAAAAAAGTTTGGGAACCACTGCACCTAGATGATTTCATGCCCTCATCTTTGGAAATACTACCCTGGGGTTATGCTGCCTCATCCTGATTGGTGAATCAGACATTGCAAAAACACATGAACCACTCTTTATATCCAGCCCCAGATCTCAGATCAAATATTTCACATCCCATCTGACTATGTACAATTTACCATGTATTGTGTGATTGTGTGCCCCATCTCCTTTATACTTGTTGATATATATATATATATATATATATATATATATATATATATATATATT
>NW_025367935.1:0-2851 GCF_016433145.1 Gracilinanus agilis | reverse complement strand
ACAGAGAGAAAGAGACAGAGACAGACAGAGAGAGAAAGGGAGAGAGAGAGAGAGAGAGAGAGACAGAGAAAGAGACAGAGACAGACAGAGAGAGAAAGGGAGAGAGATAGAGAGATAGAGAGACAGAGAAAGAGACAGAGATAGAGAAAGAGACAGAGAGAGAGAGACAGAGAGAGAGAGAGACAGAGATAAAGGGAGAGAAACACACACAGAAACAAGAGAGAAAGAAACAGAGAGACAAATACATAGAAAGAGAGAGAAAGAGAGGGAGAGAGACAGAGACAGAGAGAGACACACACAGAGACAGAGAGAAAGAGACAGAGACAGACAGAGAGAGAAAGGGAGAGAGACGAGACAGAGACAGAGACAGAGAGAGAGGGAGAGAAACACACACAGAAACAAGAGAGAAAGAAACAGAGAGACAAATACATAGAGAGAAAGAGACAGAGAATGAGAGGGAGAGAGACAGAGACAGAGAGAGACACACACCACACAGAGACAGAGAGAAAGAGACAGAGACAGAGACAGACAGAGAGAGAAAGGGAGAGAGAGGAGACAGAGACAGAGAATTTTGCTGACAGTAAATATTTTCAGAAAGAAAAAAGCGTTATTCCAGTTTTGTTCACCTTCTCCTATCTCACAGGGATAGTCAACAGTCCTTTGAGCAGAACCTTCCAGAAGACCCTGGCCACCCCCCTGCCCTATCCCCAGGGGTTACCAGTCCAAGCCCTGAAGCTCTTTAGGGGTTACATTCAATCCCAATGATTTCAGGGGGGCCACCATCAGCAGTAAAGAGTGGCCATCTGATCTTCTGAGGCAGCCTTCCCAGAAATGCCGCTGGAGTCCGTCCCTCCTATGTTCTTAACAGGAAAGCCAGCCTCCATCCAAATGAGGTGGAAGCTTCTTGTGGACGCTTTCCAGGGACCCGGAGCCTCCAAATGTGACATAAAGGTGAACCATCGGTGGCAGAAGTCCTGGAACTGCTAGAATTAAGGCTCTGAATTTGTCATTTCAGTTCACCTTTGGATGGTTCTCAGGTGGTTCTTCCTCTGATGATGCACTTCTGCCTACCTATATTCATACTCTTTGTTCTCTTCACGTTCTGTGGACCCCGCTGAGCCCTAACTGACCCATCAATGAATGAATGAATGAATGTAAACGCATTTATTGTTTTCCCCAAGAACAAAACCTCGCAGGAAGTGATGGGGACCTAATGATAAACAAGTAAGACAAGGCCTGCCCTCAAGGAGCTCAAAATGGGGGAATGGCGTCCAGGGAAGCCAAAGGGAATGCTGAGTGGAGTCGTCATCTGAGGGTTGACTGTTCCTTTTCAGGAATGGCAGGGGAGATTTATTACGGGGCTCCAAACTAGAGCTGGCAAGTTGGGGAGGGGAAGGCACTGCCTGGGCAGGGCACAGAGATGGCCAGGGAGGATCAAGGTCCAGCAGGATGAGCTGAATATTCACCAGTCAAGGGCCAGAGTTCCCTCCATTTTCTCTGCCCCTCCGGCTTCCTGATGGCAGCCTTCGGCCCTTCTCTGGAGTCATTCTTCACGTGCCCTGCTTGGCAGCGTGCTGACGCCTCTTCATTGCCCTTTAGGCGACCCTCAACTTGAATTCTTCATTGGCATCCCGTGACTCACACACAGCCCTCTCCAAAGAATGTTGTTAAACCAAAAATATAAGCCTTTGTTTCAGGGAGATGTTTAAGGGCATGACAAGGGCTGGGTAAGTTCCCATCAGCCCCCTCATCTGCCTCTTGGCATGTGTATGACATCTTGGAGAATAACGTACAAACCAATGGAGGAATCCTTTAAGGCTTGAGAAGGGAACAAGAAGAAACCTCCTTAGGATATTCTAAAGGGGGGTCACACTTTATTTATTTATTTATTTGACAGTTGGCTGACAGGTGTAGACAATGAAGCTTCCTCCTACCTATTGCTTATTGATCTTAAGAAAGTGTCTGATTGGTGGAGCAAAATGCTTCCTTAAAGGCTTTCTTCCAAATGTCTTCCATGACTTCACTATCTTCTTTGGTTAGATGATTCTCAAAGATGCCTCCTTCTTATTCTCCAGTGTCCCCAACATCTTTTTTTTTTAAACCCCTACCTTTCATCTTAGAATCAATTCTGAGTATTAGCTACAAGGCAGAGGAGTGGTAAGGATGGGCCATGGGGGTCAAGTGACTTGCCCAGGGTCACACAGCTGGGAAGTGTCTGAGGCCAGATTTGAACCCAGGACCTCCCGTCTCTAGGTCTGGCTCTCAAACCACTGAGCTACCCAGCTGCCCTCTCTAATTATTAATATTAAGAGAGATGGGAAATGGGTGTTTGTTGAAGAAGAGTGTCCAGTTCAGTGTCCAAATGGGAAGGGGGAGTCCCTTTAGATTAACACAGTGCCTGACATATAGTAGGTATTTAATAAATGTTTATTGGCTCACTGACTGATGGTGAGTTCTTTCAGATGCCTCCATTTGTGGAAGACATTATGCTGGTTGTGTCAAGCCTTCTAAATGAGATACATTATCACTCTAAGTAGTTTCACCTATCTATTACCCCCAAGGAACACGCAAATGGATGAAGAATGATTATTGTCTAGCCTATGATATATGCAGCTGTGGCGGGGGGGCAGCCCGAAGAGCTGATCCAGTTCATATATCTTTGACATAAAGTGAGATCAATAATGAACCAGGTTCTGAGTTAATTACCTGCACTTTCTACAACCCCAAACTATTTCTTAAAACAAAGGGTCAGTAAGCATCTCTCCTCTCTCTCTCCTTCTCTCTCCCTTTCTCTCTCTCTCTCTCTCTCTCTCTCTCTCTCTCTCTCTCTCTCTCTCCTGTCTCTTATACA
>NW_025367934.1:0-2071 GCF_016433145.1 Gracilinanus agilis | reverse complement strand
AATAAACTCCATGCTCCTGGAGACAGAGCTGGAAGCATGAGCTAAAAGATGATCTCCCATGTCCTTACTTCTTATCAACTAAGCCTTGTCCTTATCACATTATCAGAGATGATAAAAAAAGATCTCGAGATTGTTTTGTTATTTATTTGTTCCATTTCCATCTCCTCCAAATCTCTTTTTCTGTTTTTTTTTGTTTGTTTAAAATATTTCCCTTCATTTCTTCTAGCTATTGTTGTAGTTCTTGTGGCAAAGGGATAGTTTTTTTTCTTTCTAAAACTCTACTTGTAACTATTGTGAAATTTGCTTATCTTCTGGATTGGACACTTAGGCTTATAAAGATTCATAATATTTCTTCATTGTTAGTATATTTTTGTTACTGTGACTATATTTTTCTGTTTATTCAAATTTCTATCCTCAGTTCCACCTCCTGTTCACTTTGGTGAAGTGATGGAACCTTATTGAATCTTAATTTTGCTGCTATTTTTTTTTTACTTCTGGTAAGTTTTAAGTTCCTTTGAGTCATAGTGGTTCATAATTCAGGCTTTTGGGGCTAGAGATTTCTGGAGCTTCTGGACCGGTCATGCTTTGAATGCTGTTGTCCCAGTCTTTGCACTGTTGACTCCTGGCTCAAGTTTGTAATCAAGGTGCAATGGGACTTCCACTACCCTGGGGCATCTGTGTCTGAGCTCTTAGGTCTTCCTGGCTCCAATCATTTCAGGATTTAGGTGTCAGTGGAATATTTTATTTTACCTATAATCACCCCAGTCCTTTCCCTTTTTCATAGATTCTATCATGTTATCTTGGATAAAGTCACTTAATATAGTTTCCCAGAATACAGAGCATAGACAATGGGTCTCTGCTCCAAGGTCTTACTTAATGTTAATGCTTGATTTTGCTTGTTTAAAAGGGGTGGACACTCAATTCTGGCATGTTAAAGTCAATTTGACTCAGTAAGAAAATTTTATATTTAACTTTCTTCTTCTCCAGCCCTGATTCCATGATAGCATTCTACATTTAGTTTGGTTAGTATGAGATAGAGTTGTGTCCTTAAGCACGTTTCAACCTTTCTAGGCTTTGGTTCCCCTATATATAAAATAAATGTTTCAGATTAGATAGCTTCCGAATTCCTTTTCAGCTCTAGATATATGTTCCCATGTTTCCTTTTTATTTAAAGAGATATGATTCTTTAAAGTAATATATTGCTTATTGCTCAGTTATTTATCTTGTAGCATGAGGGTAAAATATTCTAGTCCTTGTAACAAATTCTAATCCAAAAACATTCAGTAAGTAAAATATGAAATTGTCTTTAGTATACTTCACATGAAATTTAAAATTGAGAAAAAGTTGTATCCATCTCTTAGATCCTATTGAAGGCTGTCTCATTTTTGTTGCTATTCCTTCGAAGTCTAAACATTATAATGGATAGTCCTCCAATAATTGGTAACCCTTGATATAAGCTTAGAATAATTTATTAGTACTTATTTATATTAGCTATAACATTTCAGATTTTGAAGATAATTTTAACCAAGTTGGCCTATATAATCATTTGAAATTTCAAAACATTGCTTACATTTGAAAGTTGACTAGAAGTAAAATGTATCTGACTAGCTATAGTATAATCTTTGAAGTGTAGGTCAGTATCTCAAGTCAAGGTCAAGACCAGAGTGGCCATGCATCTGAGACTCATTTGATGGTTCAAATGATATGAGCATATGGTCTTAATCTAGTTTCTATTTGTTTTTCTTTTAACTAAAACATTCTTTCTGAAGATGTTCAGGTGTTTCAGATTTTTTTTCCCAGTCACTAAAGATTGCCATATAGGATCATAGGTATAAAATTCTAAGGGAAAGAAGAGGTAATCTAGCTTAGCTCCTTCGTTGTATAGATGAGTAAGCTGAGGTCCAGAGAGATGAAATGATTTGCCCAAGGTCATGCAGAGAATAGGTGACAGATGTGGAATTTGAAACCCAGGCTATCCATGCATATTTCTATTATATTACATGCTTCTGACAGAATTTCGTACCTGGTCCTTCCTTCCTTCCTTCCTTCCTTCCTTCCTTCCTTCCTTCCT
>NW_025367933.1:0-8038 GCF_016433145.1 Gracilinanus agilis | reverse complement strand
AAAGAAAGAAAACTTATAATTTTTAAATTTGCCTTTTTAAGGGCCTCAGTGAGATCTAATTATCTGTATTCCTATGTAGAGAAATGTTATGTATAATTCTCTGTAGTGAACTCTATTCACTATTATAATATTCACTATTATAGTAATAAGAAGAATAATTCACAGGGAGAGCGTGGAACACTAAATAATCTAAGATGGCATGGGGGATGGGAAAGAGAGGGTGAATAACAGGGGACACCAAGAGAAACTTGAGTGAATAAGAAAATAAGATATTCTATTACACACAAAGAGGGCATGGGAGGGAGAGGGGACAAATACTATTATAAGAAGGAGAGGAAGAGAGCATTAAGAGGTAATAATCAAACCTTACTCTCAGTGTAATCAACCCGGAGAGGGAAGAGTAGCTAAACTATCCATTGGGAAATAAAACTCTTATCTAACCCTTCTGAGAAAGTTAGAAGGGATAAACCAAGGGGAGCAGGGGAGTGGGGAGGACAAAAAAAGGGAGGGGAGAAGGGGGAGGGAATTTATAAGGCTTTTAAAAACAAAAAGGGGGGGGGAATAAGGGAGGCGATAGAAAGGGAAGTCAATCAAGGGAGGGGATAAGGGATAGGGTCTTAATAGCAAACCACTGGTTTTAAAGGAAATAGCTTAAGGAGAAGGGGTAGGATTGGGGGAGGATTTGAAAATGTCAGCAAATGCCCAAATGATGATTATAACTCTGTGAATGGGATGAACTCGCTCATAAAACGGAAGCAAATAGCAGAGTGGATTAGAAACCAAAATCCCACCATATGTTGTCTACAAGAAACACATATGAGGCGGGTGGACATACACAAGTTTAAGGTTCAGGGTTTGAGCAAAATCTTTGGGGCGTCAAATGAGAAAAAGAAGGCAGGAGTGGCTATTATGATTTCTGACAAAGCCAAAGTAAAAATAGATATGATTAAAAAAGACAGGGAAGGTCATTACATCCTGATTAAAGGCAGTATAAACAATGAGGAAATAACACTGCTCAATATATATGTACCAAGTGGCATAGCACCCAGATTCATAAAGGAGAAACTGGCAGAGCTCAAGAAGGAAATAGATAGTAAAACCATACTAGTGGGAGATCTAAATATTCCTCTGTCAGATCTAGATAAATCAAACCGAAAAATAAATAAGAAAGAGGTAAGAGAGGTGAATGAAGTCCTAGAAAGCTCTAGAAAGCTTAGGAATAGACGGGCCTTTCCTAAAAACCATAAACGATATATATATAAAACCATCCACAAACATCATCTGCAGTAGGGATAAATTAGAAGCCTTCCAAATAAGATCACGAGTGAAACAAGGATGCCCATTGTTGCTTCTATTATTTAACATTGTACTAGAAACACTAGCAGTAGCAATTAGAAATACTTAGGATTATATCTGTCAAGACAAACATAGGCATTATATGAACACAACTACGAAACTCTTTCAGCACAATTAGATCTAAACAATTAGAAAAACATTGATTGCTCATGGGTAGGACAAGCTAACATAATAAAAATGACTATTCTACCCAAATTAATTTACTTAGTGCTATACCTATCAAACTACCAAATAACTTTTTTTACTCAATTAGAAAAAACTATAACAAAGTTCTTTTGGAAGAACAAAAGACCAAGAATATCAAGGGAAATAATGGAAAAAAAATATGAAGGAAGGTGGTCCAGCAGTACCAGATCTTAAACTGTACTATAAAGCAGTAGTCTTCAAAACAACATGTTAATGACGAAGAGACAGAAAGGAGGATCAGTGGAATAGACTTTGGGTAAGCGACCTCAACAAGACAGTCTATGAAAAACTCAAAGAACCCACCTTTTTGGGACAAAAACCCAGTATTTGACAAAAAGTGCTGGGAAAATTGGAAAACAATATGGGAGAGATTGGGTCTAGATCAACATCTCATTACTCTATACCAAGGGTCAGCAACCTTTTTGGCCATGAAGAGCCATAAATGCTACATTTTTTAAAATGTAATTTCGTGAGAGCTGTACAGTGCTCACACTGCGCACTCCTGTAACAGTGGGTGCTCCTGTAACAGCGCCTGCAAAAAAATTGACTTCATGGCTTCTGCAGAAATAGCCATATCTGGCCCTCAAAAGAGCCAGATATGGCTTGAGAGCCATACGTTGCCAACCACTGCTCTATACCAAGATAAACTCAGAGTGGATGAATGACTTGAATATAAAGAAGGAAACTATAAGTAAATTAGATGAGCACAGAATAGTATACTTGTCAAATCTCTGGGAAAGGAAAGATTTTAAAACCAAGCAAGAGTAAGAAAAAATTATAAAGTGTAAAATAAATAATTTTGATTACACTAAACTAAAAAGGTTTTGTACAAAAAAAATGCTACCAAAATTAGAAGGGAAGCAACAAATTGGGAAAAACTCTTTACAACAAAAAACTCAGACAAAGGTCTAATTACTCAAAAATATAAGGAGCTAAATCAATTGTACAAAAAACCAAGCCATTTCCCAATTGATAAATGGGCAAAGGACATGAATAAGCAATTTTCAGATCAAGAAATCAAAACCATGAACAAACACATGAACAATTGTTCCAAATTTCTTATAGAGAAAAGCAAATAAAAACAACTCTAAGGTACCACCTCACACCTAGCAGATTAGCTAACATGACAGCAAAGGAAAATGGTGAATGTTGAAGGAGGCAAAATTTGGACATTAATGCATTGCTGGTGGAGTTGTGAATTGATCCAAACATTCTGGATGGCAATTTGGAACTATGCCCAAAGGGCTTTTAAAGACTATCTGCCTTTTGATCCAACCATAATACTGCTTGGTTAATACCCCAAAGAGATATTAAGGAAAAAGACTAGTACAAAAAATATCTATAGCCACTCTCTTTGTGGTGGTAAAAAATTGGAAAATGAGAAAATGTCCTTCAATTGGGGAATGGCTGAACAAATTCTGGTATCTGTTAGTAATGGAATACTATTGTGCTCAAAGGAATAAAGAACAGGAGGAATTACATGTGAACTGGAATGACCTCCAGGAATTGAGGCAGAGTGAAAGGATCAGATCCAGGAGAACATTGTACACAGAGATGGATACACTGTGATATAATCTAACATAACAGACTTCTCTACTAGTAGCAATGCAAGAATCTGGAGCAAGACTTCAGAGGAAGAACTGTGAGAGTAGAAACACAGAAGAAAAATGACAGCTTGAACACATGGGCTGATTGGGGATATTATTGAGAATGTAGATGCTAAACAATCACCCTAGAGCAACTATTAATGATATGGAATTAGGTCTTAATCAATGATACATGTAAAATGCAGTGGAATTGTGCGTTGGCTATGGGTTGGGAGGAGTTGGGTGAGAAGGAAAGACCATGAAACATGTAACTATGGGAAAATGTTCAAAATTTAAATTTAAATTAAAAAACCTATTTTGCCCAATAACATGGCAATAAACATGTCAATATAGATGATATAGATGGATATTTACAAAAATATAAATTACTTAGATTAACAGAAGAAGAAATAGAATACTTAATAATCCCATATCAGAAAAAGAAATTGAACAAGCCATCAAAGAACTCCCTAAGAAAAAAATCCCCCAGGCCTGATGGATTTATAATTGAATTCTATCAAATATTCAAATAGAAAGGCCTTTCCTAAAAATAATAAACATTATATATCTAAATTGGGGTAAGAAAGGTATCAGACTCACTTTTTCTAGATATGTTTGCTGTGTTCCCTCATGCTGTTTGACATCTTCACCAGGAAGACATCAAACTCTCTTGCTAAAAAGAAGACTCTAGACAGAAAATACAGGCTTTAAGAGTTTCAGTTCACATAAGATCACAAATGTCTTCATTGTTCCACTGAGAACAAGCTGAGATCTTGAGTTAGGTACCTTACGTCTTCACCTAAGGATTGGAAATCTTGAATATTTACTGAACATCAACTGCAAACAACATTCAATTGTCTGAACTCTTTTCTGTTGCATGTAGGTACTTGGAAGGACTGGGCTTCATCACCTAAAAATTATCTGAGATATTTTATTATACACTGTTACTGCCTTTCAAATCAATGCAAAGAACCAAGCATAATATACACTGGACAAAAAAAAAATTCAACACAAACCTAAAACAGAGGTCCTTACAGTTTGGATTTATCTTATTTTTTTATTTTTTGAATATTTTTCCATGGTTACTTGATTCATTTCCTCTCCCTCCCATCATTCTTTCCCCCTCCCAGAGCCAAAAAGCTGTTTCAATGGGGGATACAAATGTTATCACTTAAAAACTATTTCCATATTATTTATTTTTACAATAAAGCAATCTTTTGAAACCAAAACCCAAATTCATGTACCCATACAAACAAGTGATAAGTCAATGTTTTTCTTCTACATTTCTGCTACCACAGTTCATTCTCTCCAGGTGGAGAGCAATATTTTTCATAAGTCCCTTGGGGTTGTCCTGGATCATTACATTGCTTCAAGTAGCAAAGTCCACTAAATTCAATTGTTCCACAATGTTTTACTTTCTGTGTACAATGTTCTCATGGTTGTGTTCTTTTCACTCTGCATCAGTTCCTGGCGGATCAGTCAATATAGAAAACCTCCAGTTCATCATTCCTTACAGCACAATAGTATTTATCACCATCATATACCACAATTTGTTCAGCCATTCCCCAGTTGAGGGGCACCCTTTCATTTTCCCCAATTGACAAATGGTCAAAAGTTATGAATTGGCAGTTTCCAGATGAAAAAATCAAAAGTATCAACAATCACATGAAAAAAGGTTCTAAATCTGTCCCGATTAAAGAAATGCAAATCAAAAGAACTGAAGTATCACCTCACACCTAGTCAATATGACAGTAAAGGAAAATAATGAATGTTGGAAGGCATGTGGCAAAATTGGGACACTAATGCATTGCTGGTGGAGTTGTGTATTGATCCAACCATTCTGGAAGTCAATTTGGAATTCTGACCAAAGGATTTAAAAGAATGCATAACCTTTGATGCTGTGCAATACCACTACTTACCATTATTAATTTTATTCCCCAAAGAGATAATAAAAAGGGTTGTACAAAAATATTCATAGCCATACTCTTTGTGGTGGTAATAGTATTGGTTTCTTTATTTTTGACAGTCTAGTTAAACATGTGTACATTTTCTAGAAGGAAATCCAATGAATAAGTTTAAATGAGAAACCACTTAAAAATTAGAAAATCATGCATTCATTTTGACTAGGACCACCAAAAGTTTGTTATATAAACTATACTAGAATTTTCATTGCCTTTAAGAAACCCAAGTGTATATTCACTAACCCACTCTCCCCAGTAGCACTTCCATTCCTTTATCTTTAAAATATATTCCAAGGATCCCCTTCCCCTCATTTTCACTTCACTTTGCCTCACATATTATTTTAAAAATTGAGGCCATTTGCTATGAGTTGCCTATTCTCCTTCCTATTCTACATTTCCTCTCACTCAGACACATTTCTGAGACCATTTCCTTCACATCTATCACTTGAAGTACCCTTACTCTTTACTGAGGCTAATCCATCAGACTTGTTCAGACAATCCTATCTCATCCCATCTCCTCCAAAAAATTTTCCCTCTCTATCATACCAACACTTCTCTCTTATTTTTAATCTCTCCCATTCTACTGGCTCATTTCCTATTGCCTACAAACATGTCAATGTCTCTCTCATCCTAAAAAGAACTCTCACTAGATCCTTCCATCCCTGCTCTCAATTCTCTTCTGTTCTTTGTAGTGCCCTAATTGACTGCCACCATATCATACTGCCTTCCATACTACAAGCTATCAGAGGCATCTTCATCAATTACTAAATTAAATAAATTACTAAATTAAAATAAAATAAATAGACAGACAGAATCATAGCAGACTTTTAAAGAACTTTTTAAGACAAGGGACTATGAAATTGGAACATAGTATTCAGAAAACAAAATAAACCTAAATGCATTTATCAAATAAAACCCACCAAGTTAGAATGCAGATGCATTTTTAAACAATTTAAGACAGAAATTCTAAACAAAACCTTTAAAAAAATCATACTGCAATAAGATTGTAATGGGATCATAAAAACCTATAGCTTAGAAAAAAATCTTTATGAAGTACTGAGCCACAGTGTGAAGTGCTGAAAATACAAATACAAGCAAAAGGAAAGACAGTCCCTGTCATCAAGGAACTTAAATTCTAATGGGAAAACAAAACATAAAAGGAAGCTAGAAAGGGTGAGAAGGTATCCATAACCCTCCAAATTTCAGAAGGATGCTTTACCTGAATACTAAAATCTAATTCTTCATCTGAGGTTGACCAGGAATCATCAGGCCCAGGTTTATCAGAAAATCTTTGAAGAAGAAAAAAAATAATGAGCTTTATTTCCAGAAAAGAATCACCAAAAAGCCTTTTGAGTTGTTGCCTGGTGTTTTACCACCAAGTGACACACTACAAAGGATGACTTAATAGGGCAAGGTATACAAACAATTCCAAAGAAAACATTGTTGTAGAAGCTGTCAGTGAGTCTGTTGTCCAGAATAATCTGACTTCCTAGTTTTCTATTCCTCTAATGTTAACCAATGGATGGAATACTATTGTGCTAAAAGGAATAATGAACTGGAGGAATTCCATGTGAACTGGAAAGACTTCCAGGAATGGATGCAGAGTGAAAGGAGCAGTATATGTGTCTCTACACAGAGACACATATACTGTGGCATAATTCTCTACTATTAGCAATTCAATAATCCAGGAGAATTATGAGGGATTTATGAGAAAGAATGTATCCACATCCAGAAAAAGAATTGTGGGAGTAGAAACACAGAATAAAAATAACTGCTTGATCACATGGTTCAATGGGGATATGTTTGGGGATGTAGACTTTAAATAATCACTCTACTGCAAATATTAATAATATGGAAATAGATCTTGATCAATGACACATGTAAAACCCAGTGGAATTGCTTGTTGAGTTTGGGAGAGAGGTGGAAAAGAACATGAATCATGTAACCATGTAAAATACTCTAAACTAATTAATTAAATAAACAAACCTAATTAAATTATTACATTATATTATTTACATAAATAATTAACCAATGAAGACAATGAGACATCATTAATCACAAAAAACTCAGTGTATGTGAACCATGTCAGCACGCTCTGTGTGTTCCTTACTAAAGTGTTCTGCCAAACAATTTCATATTATCTCGTTTCTTGAAGTTAACTGCAACAGATTTCAACTCTAGATATGAGTAGAAATATATTCCAATTTCAGAAATATATTTATTAAAAGAACAAACACTCCTAGATTCAATATAATCCTTGATGAAACTTTGTCAAATAATATTAAATAATAGAGTAGGAACTATTTGTCTTTCTTACAAAGTAGTAGTTCTGTACACTCTCTGTGGTCCTCTGTTTTTACAAGACTTCACTCTAGAGCTATCATTCTACTCACCTCTTTGACTTGTGATTGCATTGGCACAGGTAACTTCTAGAGAGAAAATAGTACAGATTGGCAAGTGTTTGGTGTCAGAGTTGCCTGGAAACACTGAAGGATTTACAGACTTTCTTAGGGTTATGAAACCAATTAGTGAGAAAGAAAGAATTTGAATCCAGTTTATCTCACAGACCTACTCCCAATCCACCTCCCTCAAGCTCCTTCTTTTCTCTGCTACTAAGAGTTTGTCTAAAATACTAAATATTTTTAAAGCTCTCCTTAATTCTTTTTTTTTAAACCCTTGTACTTTTCGGTGTATTGTCTCATAGGTGGAAGATTGATAAGGGTGGGCAATGGGGGTCAAGTGACCTGCCCAGGGTCACACAGCTGGGAAGTGGCTGAGGCCAGGTTTGAATCTAGGACCTCCTGTCTCTAGGCCTGACTCTCACTCCACTGAGCTACCCAGCTGCCCCCTCTCCTTAATTCTTTTTTTTTTTTTTTTACATTTATTAATATTCATTTTTAACATGGTTACATGATTCATGCTCCTCCTTTTCCCTTCAACCCCCCCCCC
>NW_025367932.1:0-8344 GCF_016433145.1 Gracilinanus agilis | reverse complement strand
GAAAACAATATGGGAGAGATTAGGTCTAGATCAACATCTCACACCCTACACCAAGATAAATTCAGAATGGGTGAACGACTTGAATATAAAGAGGGAAACTATAAACTAGTTAAGTGAACACAGAATAGTTTACTTGTCAGATCTGTGGAAAAGGAAAGACTTTAAAACCAATCAAGAGTTAGAGAAAATTACAAAATGTAAATTAAATGGTTTTGATTATATTAAAGTAAAAAGTTTTTGTACAAAGAAAAACAATGTAGTCAAAATTAGAAGGGAAACAACAAATTGGGAAAAAATCTTTATAATGAAAAACTCTGACAGGGGTCTAATTACTCAAATATACAAGGAGTTAAAGCAAATGTATAAAAAATCAAGCCATTCCCCAATTGATAAATGGGCAAGAGACATGAATAGGCAATTTTCAGGTAAAGAAATCAAAAGTATCAATAAGCACATGACAAAGTGTTCCAAATCTCTAATAATTAGAAAAATGCAAATCAAAACAACTCTGAGGTATCACTTCACACCTAGCAGATTGGCTAAAATGAAAGAAGGGGAGAGTAATGAATGTTGGAGAGGATGTGGCAAAATTGGGACATTAATGCATTGCTGGTGGAGCTGTGAACTGATCCAGCCATTCTGGCTGGCAATTTGTAATCATGCTCAAAGGGCTATAAAAGAATTCCTGCCCTTTGATCCAGCCATACCATTGCTGGGTTTGTACCCCAAAGAGATCATAGATAAACAGACTTGTACGAAAATATTTATAGCTGTGCTTTTTGTGGTGGCAACAAATTGGAAAAGGAGGGTATGTCCTTCAATTGGGGAATGGCTGAACAAACTGTGGTATATGCGAGTGATGGAATACTATTGTGCTAAAAGGAATAATAAACTGCAGGAGTTCCAGGCAAACTGGAGAGACCTCTGGGAACAGATGCAGAGTGAAAGGAGCAGAGCCAGAAGAACATTGTACACAGAGACTGATATACTATGGTAAAATTGAATGTAATGGACCTCTGTACCAGCAGCAATACAGTGACCCAGGACAATTCTGAGGGATTTATGGTAAAGAATGCTACCCACATTCAGAGGAAGGACTGCAGGAGAGGAAACATAAAAGAAAAACAACTGCTTGAAGGCATGGGTCGGGGTGGACATGATTGAGGGTGTGGACTCCAAACTACCACACCAATGCAAGTACCAACAATTTGGAAATTGGTCTTGATCAAGGACACATGACAAAACTAGTGGAAATGTGCATAGGCCATTAGTGGGGGGAGTGCGCGGGGGCGAAGGGGAAAGGAGGAGCATGAATCATGTAACCATGTTAAAAATGAATATTAATAAATGTTTGAAAAAAAAGTCAAAAAAAAAAGAAACTCAGATCAAGCATCATCAGATAGATTAGGCTTTTTCTGACTGACTTAAATAATACACCCCGAATTATATCACTTTTCCTTCATTTTATATTCCATATTTGCTTGTCTGTATATGAATTTTGTTCCCTTGGGTAGAATGCAAATATATTGAAGGCAGAGTATTTTATTTAGTTTTGGTCTTTTTTATCTTCAGGAATAAACACAATGGGTGATACTTAGAAGGTATCTATTTTATTTATTTTTTTTTTACAAAATTTATCGACTATGCTCAGCAATTCTTAAAATGTCAATTATATCTGAGGGGTTGGAGTCAAAATGGTGACTTAGAAGCAGCAAAAGTTGATTCCTCTCTGAAAACTCTTCCACACCAATTAAAAAAAAAAAAGATCTTCAAGGGGAACATAAAGCAAAATCCAACAAGAAGACAGACCTGAGGGACCTTCATGCTAGATACGCAGAAAAGGAAAAAAAAAAAAAAAGAAGGACATTCCCAGGACCCTTCCCCTACCTCCTGTCCTGAGACTCAGGCTATTGGTAGCATCTCATGGTAAGGGCTCCAACCAGGAAGGAGTGCCTTGCTACCACAATAATGCAAAGCTTAGGGCTCTGGCCACAGCTGCCAAGGAGGCAGCTGGAGGAGAGAAGCAGAGAAGAGGGCAGGCTGTTAGCAGCCTTCAGACACCACACCTCCATTTTTGTCCTCTGCTTCCGGAAGTTTTGGCATCAGGGCATATCAGCTTAACTGGCTTAATTCAGTTAATGAATAGTGCAGAGAGGAAGCCTCCAGAGGACAGAGGGCCTCAGTCTCACTGAGCTGGCAGGAAATCAGAGAAGCAAGGATACAGAGTGGACAGAGAGCTAGGCTCAGCAGCAGGACAAAATCATGGGTCTCTCTTGTTCCATACAACCTGAAAGGTTGGGAGATAAAGTTGAATTCTTGGTTATAAGGGAAAGCTCCAACACCAGCTCCCTCACCAACTACACTGAGACCCATGGTAGCAATCCCACTGACTGGGATCCCAGGGAGAAGGCTGTAACCATGACAGCATACCTAGGTACCACCATGGGAAGCTTAGGGCCCTTACTGGGCAGCTGAAAGGGAGGTGGCTGGAAGAAGAGAGGAAGACCCACAACTACCTTCAGTCTCCACACCTTCACTTTCATCTTCAGCCTCTGTTGGCACCTCAGGAATATCTGGCACCAGGGCACATTGACACAACTGGTCAGCTCCATTAGTCTAATCTAGTTAATTAGCTAAGCAGAGAAGAAACCCTTTTAGGGCACAAAAATCCTCTACTATGGTAAAAGAGAGGATAATGCTGAGAAAAATAGGAAGAGATAAAATGGGGTAAATATATATTTCATGAAGAAGCAAAAAGAGGGTGAGGAGAGAAGACTAATACAATAAAAGGGAGGAAGAGATTGGTGAAAGGTAATAGTTAAATCATAAACTCATTGGACCTAGCTCAGAGAGGGGAAAGCAGTCAGATTCATTGGGGCAGAAAATTGTATCATACCCTATATAGTAGAAGGGTTCTAAATGGGCTGGTGGGAAGGGGAGCAATAAAAGGGAGGGAGAAGTTGGAGATGATTGAAAAGGTATTATAGTAATAGTGAAATAATAAGACGGGAGGGGGTAGAAAGAGGAGTAGCATCAGGGAAGGGGAATGGGGGAGACTGACTAAAAGTGAAAAGTTGGAGAGAAGTTTAAGACAGATAAGAAAAATGGCAGAATCAAAGGAGGAATTCAAAATGGAGGGGAATACACAGTGTTAAAATGATTCTCAGACTGCAGAATGATTAGCAGCTCCACAGCACAACCTGCAGGGGTTGGGCAATCTTAGGGTCAGTTGTATCAGTCCCCCAACAGGCAGGAACTTAACAAAGAGGGCCCAAACCCAATGGCTCCCCTGTGGATTTCAACTAGATATCTTTTCAGATGTTATATATGGCTAAGGTCGTATACTGCCAATAGTGTTGATATGTCAAGTTGATAGGGAATAATTCACAGCCTAGAACTTGTGTGAAAACCTATGAGATTCCTCCACAGTAAGGAGTCTCCCCCAATTTCCAAATTCAGATAGTATGGAGAAATTCTTTTGAAGGTGAAGGACCAATCAGCAAGATGACTAAAGCTTCTTTATATTAGATAACTTCTTTAATTAACTGAGGAAGATATAACCTAAGGATACTGGGATCTTAGGTACAATAGGGAAGGAGAGAGGATTAAGGGAAGTCTAACACTAAATCTAGATGAGTAAAATCTAGGCTGTCCCCTTTCAAGGGGAGCCTTTGTGGAGTTCCACATGTAGGTTGGTTACAGCTCCTATCCACTAGCTGAGGGATGACTAATCTAGTTAGGCCAGAGGATGATAATAAGTAGCTGATATTGATCTTCTGAGATGATTTATTAAAGATGATATAGAATATAACTTGATGGTATGAGATATATATATATATATATCAGAGTGCAGATAATGACAGAGATTGACCAAAACTGCTACATACAGCACTGTGGATCAAGATAATTACAATCCTGGAAAGGATTACTAGGATTCACCAGAGACCTACCCAAAAACTTCCCTTCCACCCTTTTACCCAAACTCAGGACTGAGTTGGTTTGCCTAGGATTCACCACCTCCTTTTATAGTGCTGCTTTAATGGTCTTTCAACTGACTCCTGCCTTTTTGGGGGTTCTAAACTCTGAATCCCAACTTGATGTTGCTTGTAGAAAATGGCCACTTTCAAAAAGATGGCTACAACAGAGAGTAATCATAACTGTGAAAGTGAATGAGATGAACTCACTAATAAAAATGAAGAGGATACCAGGATGGATTAAAAACCAGAATACTACCATATGTTGTTTACAAGAACACACTTGAAGCAAGTAGATATACACAGAGCTAAGGTAAAAGGGTGGATCAGAATTTACTGGGCTGCAACTGAGACAAAGAAGGCAGGAGTAGCATTGTGATCTCAGACAAAGCTAAATCAAAAACAGTCTCATTAAAAGAGATAAGGAAGGTAATTACATCTTGATGGAAGTCAGTATCAATAATGAAGAAATATCAGTACTCAACATATATGCACCAAATGGTATAACATTCAGATTTCTAAAGGAGAAATTAAAGGAGTTTAAAGAGGAAATAGATAGTAAAGTCATACTAGTAGGGGATCTCAACCTTCCCCTATCAGAACTAGATAAATAAAACAAAAAATAATAAGAAAGAAGTAAGGGAAGTGAATGAAATGTTAGAAAAATTAGAGCTAATAGATATCTGGACAAAAGTTAATAGGGATAAAAAGGAATATGCCTTCTTTTTAGCAGCACATGGCACAAAGAACAAATCAAAGAAACAATTACTGATTTCATTGAAGAGAATGACAATCAGGCAACAATATAGTAAAATCTATTGGATGCAACCAAAGCAGAACTCAGGGGAAATTTATATTCCCTGAGTGCATATATCAACAAATCAGAGAGGGAAGAGGTAAATCAATTGGGCACGCACCTTACAAAACTAGAAAGAGAACAAATTTAAAATCCCCAGATAAAAACCAAATTGGAAATCCTAAAAATCAAGGAGAAATTAATAAAATTGAAAGTAAAAGAAATATTGAACCAATAAATAAAACTAGAAACTTGTACTTTGATAAAAACAAATAAAATAGATAAAGTATTGGTTAATCTAATAAAAATAAGAAAGTAGAAAACAATATTAACAGTATCAAAAATGAAGAGTGACCACATCTCTAATGAAAAGGAAATTAAAATACTTATTAAAATTATTTTGCCAAACTATATGACAATAAATATGACAATAGGTGAAATGGGTGAATATTTGTAAAAACATAAACTGCCTTTATTAACAAAAGAGGATATAGAATACTTGAACAATCCTACCTCAGAAAAAAGAAATTGAACAAACCATTAAGGAACACCCTAAGAAAAATTCCTCAAACTTAGATGGATTCCCATATAAATTTTAATCCCAATACTATACAAATTATTGGACAAAATAAGAAAAGAAGTTTTACCAAATTCCTTTTATGACACAAATATGGTACTGATTCCAAAGCCAGGTATACCAAAAACAGAGAAAGTAAACTACAGACCAATCTCCTTAGTGAACATAGAGGAAACATCTTAAAAAGAGTAATAGCAAAATATTATGGCAAGTTATCACAAGGATTATTCACTATGACCAGGTGGGATTTATACCAGGAATGTAAGGATGGTTTATTATTAGGAAAATCATCCAAATAATTGACCATATCAATAACCAAACCAACAGAAATCACATGATTCTCTTAATTAATGCAGAAAAACCCTTTGACAAAATACAACACACATTCCTATTGAAAACACTAGAGAGTAGAGGAATAGATGGATCTTTCTTAAAAATAATAAATAATATATACTTAAAACCATCAGCAAAACATCATCTAAAATGTGGATAAGTTAGAAGCCTTCCCAATAAAGTCGGGAGTGAAGCAAAGATGCTGATTATCACCATTATTTAACATTGTACTAGAAATGCTAGCAGTAGCAATTATAAAAGGAAAAGAAATTGAAGGTATTCAAGTAGGCAATGGGGAGCCTAAACTATCACTCTTTTCAGATGATATGATGATCTACTTAAAGAATCCTAGAGAATCGACTAAAAACCTGATGGAAATAATCAACAACTTTAGCAAAGCTTCAGGCTACAAAATAAATCCACATAAATCGTCAGAGTTTCTATATATTTCCATCACAAGTCAGCAGCAAGAGTTAGAAAGAGAAATTCCATTTCAAATCACCCTAGAAAATACAGAATATCTAGGAATCTATATTGCAAGATGAACATAGGAATTATGTGAACACACACTTTCCACACAATTAAAAGTAGATTTAAATAATTGGAAAAACATTAATTGGTCATGGGTGGGATGAGTTATTATAATAAAAACAACAATCCTATCCAAATGGATTTACTTATTCATTGCCAAAAAAGTTTTCACAGAATTAGAAAAAAATATAATAAAGTTCATCTGGAAGAACAAAAGATCAAGAATATCAGGAAAATAATGAAATATTATGTAAAGGACGGGAGCCTAGCAGTACCAGATCTTAAACTGTACTATAAAATAATGGTCATCAAAACAATATGTTACTGGCTAAGAGACAGAAGAGTGGATCAATGGAATAGTCCAGGGGTAAATGACGTCAGTAAGGTAGTGTTTGATAAAACCAAAGATCCCTGCTTTTGGGACAAGAACTCATTATTTGACAAAAACTGCTAGGAAAATTAGAAAACAGTATGGGAGAAATTAGGTTTAGATCAACATTTCACACCCTTTACCAAGATAAATTCAGAATGAGTAAATTACTTAAATATAAAAAAGGAAACTATAAGTAAAGTAGGTATGCATAGAATAGAATACCTGTCAGATCTATGGGAAAGGAAAGATTTTAAGACCAAGCAAGAGATAGAGAATATTACAAAAATGTAAAATAAATAATTTGATTACATTAAATTAAAATTTTTTTGTACAAACAAAACCAATGCAAAGAAAATTAGAAGGTAAACAACAAAGTGAGAAAAATCTAAATATCAAAAACCTCTGACAAAGGTCTGATTTCTCATATTTATGAACTGTTAAGTCAATTCTACAAAACAATCAAACCATTCTCTAATTGATAAATGGTCAAGGGACATAAATAGGCAGTTTATAAATAGGTGGTTTTCAGATAAAGAACTCAAAACTATCAATAAACACATGAAAATTTTTTCTAAATCCCTCATATTAGAGAAATGAAAATCAAAACACTTTAAAGTAATGCCTCACCCTTAGCAGACTAGCCAATATAACAGTAAAGGAAAATAATAATTGTTGGAGGGGTTGTGACAAAATTAGGACACTAATACACTATGGAGTTGTGAATTGATCCAACCATTCTGGAAGGCAATTTGAAACTATGCCCAGAGGCTGTAAAAGGACTCCCTGCTCTTTGATTCTGCAATACCACTGCTGAGTTTGTACCCCAAAGAAACAACAGAGAAAAATACCTATACAAAAATATTTATAGCCGTGTCCTTTGTGGTGGCAAAAGATTGGAAAATGAGAGGATGTCCATCGATTGGAGAATGGCTGAACAATTGTGGTTTCTGATGGTGGTGAAATACTATTATGCTGAAAGGAATGATGAAATGTAGGGATTCTATGTGAACTGGAAAGACCTCCAGGAACTGATGCAGAGCAAATGGAGCAGAACCAGGAGAACATTGTATGCAGAAACTGATACGTTGTGACACAATCAAATGTAATAGACTTCTTTACTATTAATAATGCAATGATCCAGGACAATCCAGAGGAATTTATGTTAAAGAGACTATGTATCTTAGAAATCTTCTAAGAAAAATATGTTGCTGAGACACATTTGTTTCTTTTGGTTCAGTTGTGTTAATCACAGAGTGATTGAATGACTTTAATGAAGTGCCCATTAGTGAAAAAGTGTTGGATCATATGATTTATAAAGTCATTTGCTGCTCTGACATTTTTCATTCTTTGTCCTCAGGTACTCCAAATCTAATGTTCAGTATCTTGTGTTCTCAATTCTCTCCTAACTCTGACATTCTATGTCCAATATACTAACTTATATTTAGTAATCTATGTCATATGTTAGATATTTCTTCTTACTTTAACTGACACTAGAGAAATTCCTCAGATCTTTTAGAACTTAGGACTTTTTTTCTACTAAACACAATCTTTCTTCATTTGTAATTTGATTTTCTATGATGACACAATGACAAATTTGATTTTCTATGAAAAGATATATATTTGATGTACTCTATCCTAGAAATTCATATCAGAGGTTGATTTTCTGTATTTATATTTATATTGAAGTATTCTCATAAGTTCTTGTGTATTTTTGTTGTTTTTGGTAAAAAGGTTTTTACATTTATATATATATATATATA
>NW_025367931.1:0-8822 GCF_016433145.1 Gracilinanus agilis | reverse complement strand
AAAAAAAACATAAAGGAGACGCTATGTGTCAGGGTATGTAAACTGGTCTAGGAGAAGAATTCAATACAATTTAATGTAGATTTGTTAAGCACCTATTATATAAGAGACATACATGTGCTGGGGATACAAATACAAAACGAAAGAGTCCCCGCCTTCAGGAAGCTTCTATTCTACTAGGGGAAACAATATTTACACAAACATATAAACACAAGATAATCTGAAGTGGAAGAGAGCACTAACAACTAGAGGGATCAGGAAAAGCTTTCAAAGGCCCCTATGATAAGCCCTGAAAGAGGCTAAAGATTATGAGATATAGGCAGAGGAAGCACATTCAAGACAGGCAAGGAGGCAGGAAATAGAAAGCCAAGCATCAAGAATAACTAGGCCAGTTTGGTTGGAATATGGATCATGTGAAGGAAAGAAATGTAAAAAGTACTTGGAAAGGCAGGTTGGAGTCAGACTGTGAATAGTTTTAAAATGCCAAGGTGAGGTATTTTTATTTTATTCTAGAAAATAAAGAAGCACTGATGATTTAGAAGCAGAAGACTGATATCATCAGAATCTGTACTTTAGCAAGAAAGAAAAGAGAGACAAAGACATACATAAAATGGCTAAAATCTGGCAATTATATTTAGGATTTTTGGTAAGAGTTGCAGCTTTGGGGTTGTGAGTTATAAACTCTGATATTGTTGACTTAGTGAGGAGGACCACCAGCTGCCCTAGCTTCACTGTCTCCATAAAAGAGGTCTGAATTCCTCAACATATTTTCACAGGACCTATCATTTCACATGCTTTTCCTGCTCTGCCTCATTGGTGGCAGGGACAACAGTTCTGGGACCTATAAGCTCTGCTATTTCTCATGTTCATGGTCTCAAAGACCACAAGGTTCAACTTGGAAGGGAGACAAAGTAGAAGAAATATGCCATTTTGGCTCTAACTTTCCTCATCTCTTCTAAGCCAGTAGTAAGCAACTGGGTGCTACTCATCAAGCCTTTAAAAATTTCATTTTTACCATAGTAAGAAAGTATACTTAACAGGAATGTTCTATGATATGCAAAGGTTGATTGTAAATGAAGAACCAGATTCTATGATATGCAAAGGTTGATTGTAAATGAAGAACCAGATTGTAGTGAAAATGTATTTTACAAAAGCATTTTAAGCAAAGAAATGGGATAAAACATTTTCTTTCCTTGAATATATCTGAATTTGGCTAAAAAGAAAATTTAATCGACATTTTCTTACCTCTTCCTTGACTGGGGTGTTAACATTGGATAGGCACTGTTGGCAAACGGCCAAAAAAGATTTCACAGTTTTCCTCAATACCAACAAATCCTCCTGAAAAATATGTTCAGATCATGAAGTATTATTCAGACATCAACGAAAGTTTCCTAGGAAATGGTTATATAAACAGTGATGAATCAAAAAAACCAAATTCTATTTGTCAATGCAATCTGTAAAACTAAATTTATTTAAAGAAGCTACATAGAGTTAACTCAGTTATTTGTATTAATGTAAGGTGCAATGCAATCTGTAAAACTAAATTTATTTAAAGAAGCTACATAGAGTTAACTCTCAGTTATTTGTATTAATGTAAGGTGGTACAGATAATCTGTGAAGTAAAATCTATCTGAATATGGAACAATTTCCTCTCTAGGAGAGTCAACCTTCCTAATTATGTTTTGTTTTAGCTGCTGTTAAAATGATTTTGTATTTGTGGAACACAGACTATTTATCAGCAAGAAGAGGAAGCTCAAGCGAACATTGGGAGGTACAGAAAGCCACTTAATCAATAAGTTCTATTAAGGAAATGAGTCAAATGTTATAAAAGCATAAAATGTTCTCTGCTTTGAAGGTATTTCTACTAACCTTGCTAGACAGAATTAAAGAACATTACAAAACTAAAGAAAATGAAATACTCTGGTGTTAGAAATTATTTTTTCTTTATTTTTTCTAAATTTTAATTTTATTATTAAAAATACTTTTCCATTTTTCTATGATTCATTTTCTTTCACTCTTCTCTTCCCTCCCCCTTCCAGAGTTAATAAGCAATTCACTGAGTTGTACAAATGATATACTTGATACTTATTTTCATATTATTAATTTTTTTTAGCGTAGTGCAATATAAGTTGAGAGAAAAAGAATTCAGTGTGGTTGAAGTAGCTGCAAGAGGCACAATGAAAGAGGCAGGATGAAAGTTGGATTTTGAGAGAGAATAGAACTTAGATAAGCGTAAAGGATAAAAAGTCATTCTAAAAGAGGCTAAAGGAATGAAAGGAAGAAAATAATGTGAACACAGGCAAAGAAGCATGCATGAATACGGTATATGTATAAAACTGCTTCATGTAACTAGGAATTAATAGTATTAAATAAAACTTTTAAATAATTTTTTAAATTCACATAAATAATTCAAACAATTTAAATAAACCACATAAATAGTTAATTTATTAATTCACATCAAGTGTGAATGGAGAGAATAGTAACATATAAGAAGGTAAGATTGAGAAGAAATGGCAAATGATTAGGCTTAATGGAGAGGGAAGAGTGAGGGCTCCAGGCTTACAAATCTGGGCAGGATGACAATGCCTTAATAGAAACAGGGAAATCTGGTGAAAGTATGAATTTGAAGTAAAATACAAAGTTTCATTTTGGACTTATTGATTAGTACAATTGGGAGCTAGCATTTTCATGAATGAAAAGAATGAAATTCTTTAGAACGGAATTAAAAGGCAAAAATTCTATCTGGTTCACAGCAAAATCATGTCAACCTAATGATATACTTATTTTTGAGTAATATGACAACACAATAATGTATCTCTTAAGGCTTATGTTAGTATTACTGAGGTGAAAATGTGGTAGAACAGCATCAATAAAAGGCAAGACCAAATTAAGTCTCTGAGAAGTGGTGCCTTATTGAAATGTGAATGCTTATTCAATTTTATTTATTATGGTGATAATAATGATAGTGTTATAGTTTAAACAGAGTAGTAATTCCTTTGCAACAAATAATATACCCTTTTAAACCTTGCCAAAAGGTTTGAGATTGCAAAATGCTTTAATAGATAAGATTTATTATCTCTCCCTATGACCTATTACTGACCTTTAGAATTTAGGGTGGGTGAAGGCACTTGACCAGCTATGCCACTGAGGCAGTGTGTGGTTTCCTTTCTATTTTTGTTTGCACAAAACCTTTCAAAATGACTATTCTATGTTCACCTAATTTACTTATAATTTCCCTCTTTATATTTAAGTCATTTACCCATTCTGAATTAGTCTTGGTATAGGGTGTGAGATGTTGATCTAAACCTAATCTCTCCCATATTGTTTTCCAATTTTCCCAGCAGTTTTTGTCAAATAGTGGGTTCTTTGGGTTTACTGTACACTACTGAAGTAGTGTTTGGTAAAGGAAGGTAGGGATCCTTTGATGACTTGTATTTGACCACAGATCATTTGAAAAGGCTACATCTTTTGGATAGATGGAAGGATATTTATTACTTAATACCAAAATCTAGTGTTCTTAAGTACTCACTGTCCTCACTGGGAGATCACTATGGACAACATGTTACTGGGAGAGAGGATTATTGCCTGAATAGAACTTTTGAAAAGGGAACAAATTTTGAATTTAAACAGTTCACAACTGCAGAATCTTTAAGGTACTAGCAATACCAATGCCATGGGAAGTAATATAGATTAGTTTTTTATTTTTTAAAAATATTTAATGCTCTGTCATGAATGTAAGCCCTAAAACCTAGTTTTTAGAAACAAACAAAAAATCCAAACAACAAATAAATTGCCTACATTGACAGTATAGTGGATGGCATAATAGATAGTGTTGGCTTGGAATCGAGAAGACTTGAATTCAAATCCTGCCTCAGATGTCAGCGCCTTTGTTTCCTTCTCTATAAAATTAGGAAATTGAACTTGATGACCTCAGAGGTCCCTTTCAGTTCTAAATCTGCTTTACCTAATCTCAGTCATTTTTCACAATTTTCCCCTTTAGTTATTCTTTTATT
This sequence comes from Gracilinanus agilis, assembly GCF_016433145.1. NCBI lineage: Eukaryota > Metazoa > Chordata > Mammalia > Didelphimorphia > Didelphidae > Gracilinanus > Gracilinanus agilis. Next base: position 4,812 of record NW_025367931.1, on the reverse strand, counting down.
TTTACTAAAAATCATTTAACTTTATAATGTTGGAAACACAAGTTTGGACAGGCTGCCAGTACTTTGCTCTGACTGCAAATTTCTTGGTGGTTTTTAGAAGAGATTGAATGCTTCAAATTCAAAAGAGATGTTTATAGAGTGGCAGTTCAAATTTTCATATGATGACATCAAACAACCGGGCTGATTGTGTAGGAGAGAAAATAAATGAATCTAGAAAGACACTATCACAGAGTAATACAGCACTTGTTGCTTGACTTTTTCTGTGCTTTGGTGTTAACTTGTGCTGTGTGTGTGAAAGTCTTATGCATTATCTTGCCCAAGACTGTAGGCAAATAGTTGAACTACTCAAGTTTATTAAAATAATAAAAACTTTATAAAGAGTTGGAAAGAATCTTAGGGACCAGCTAGTAAAGTACCATGTAAAACATGAATTTTCTTTCCAATGTCCCTAGCAAGGGTCCACTTCCAGTTATAAGGGATACACCTAGGGTATGCAGGGATTAGGCCTCTTAGGAGCTGATTTGCCATTGTTTAATGTGAGCATTAATACCTTGGAAACTGGAAAAGGCTACATATCAGGACTGAATTTATTGCTTTGTTGACTGTTCAGATTTAAGGAAGGGAAGAGTATGTTAATATGACAAATTAAACTAAAAAGTGCCATGCAATCAGAAAACCTGAATATACTGATAAAATTTAACTATAACAAATATGATCAAAATGTTTTTATAATAAAGTATGTTCCAGGGTAGGAATGCAGGAGCAAAATCCAGCAATATTTATGGTTAGTACATTATCTTTTGTGCTATACATTTTGAGAAAAACAAAATGGTGGCAAGATATAATGTATTTCAGGATCTGCAAAGTGTTCTTTCTCAAGGTTTAATATTCTGGGACATGGACATTCTTTTCAACACTAAATATAGTTCTAGTGAATTGCCTGTACATTTTGCTTGTTTTCATATGAAGATTTCAAATACATTTTATTAAAAGAAACATCTCATATTACATATAGTTTGTGACAATCTTTTTTTTTTATTTTTTAAAACCCTTACATTCCGTCTTGGAGTCAATACTGTGTATTGGCTCCAAGGCAGAAGAGTGGTAAGGGTAGGCAATGGGGAATCAAGTGACTTGCCCAGGGTCACACAGCTGGGAAGTGTCTGAGGTCACATTTGAACCTAGGACCTCCCATTTCTAGGCCTGGCTCTCAATCCACTGAGCTACCCAGCTGCCCCCAGTTTGTGACAATCTTACTTGACAGAGATTCAAGTTAATTTAGAATTACACCAGCTTCCATGAAAAAGAATTTATTTTTCATTTATTTTCTTATTCTTTTGGGATACTTTTAACAATGGGAGACAGACACATTCAAAAAGTCACTAATTTTTCTTTCTCTTTTCATTCTGTTGTGAATTCTTATAAATTTGGACATTTTCATTTATGATTTCATGAAAAAAAAATGGTATACGGGCTTTTAGGGGCTATAAATTACACGTGCCTGCCAATTCTTAAATTATTCCTCTTTGACCTTTTCCCAGATCAGCTATCTTTGACAAGATACCCTTTAACTTCTTTTATTTCCAATCTTTTGATTTTGTTTTAATGTATCTTTTTGTCTCTTGGAATCACTAGGTTCTGTTTACTTATCATAATTTTAAAAATAACTTAGCTACTTGTAAAAAGTTTTCTACCTTCTGTTCCAAGCTAGTGGTTTTCCTTCCAATTTTTTCCTTTGTATTTATTTTAATATTCAGTTCCTAGTTCTCTTTATCCTTCTATTCCCGCCCCCCCCCAACTCATTAAGAAGGCAAGAAACATAATACTCAATATAAATATGAAGTCATGCAGAACATTTCTACATTAGCTAGGTTGTACAAATAAATAAGTAATAAAAATTAGGTTTGTAATTAGAATCTGCTCCCCAGGACTCCAATTCATAACATCCCACTTTCGTTCTCACATTATGTCCTTATGTTTAGGAGATAAGTTTCTGGGACCCCGCCCCTCTCACTCTCTTTGCATGAACATGGCTGGGAAAACTTCTCTTTACTGTAGTATACAGAATTGGGGTGATATAGTTTTTCTGTATACTACATTACTCAGGCTTTTACTTTTTGTCTTTTGTTTCTTTTACTTCAAGTGATTATTAATAAATCTTATAAAACATAATACTTGGGAGTTACTGGATATTAATTTTAGTCTTACAAAGGAAAATGAAAGAAAGTATGCTTAAGAGCTTAAGAGCTCAAGAGTTCATCAGTTCTCTCATTGGAGGTAGACAGCATTTTGCAGAAGTCTTTTGGAAATGTCATGGAGATCATTATACTGATTGGTTATTAAGTTTTTCACAGTTAATCATTGTTACAATATTGTGGTTAACTTTGTATAATGTTATCCTGTCTCTGTTCTTTGCATCACTTCATATGTCTTTCCAGATTTTTCTGAAATTACTCCCCTTGTTATTTCTCAAAGCCCAGTGATATTCCACCACAATCATGAAGCATAACTTGTTTCACCATTTCAGTTGAAAGGCATTTTCTCAATGTCCAATTCTTTGCACAAAAACAGTTGCTAGAAATATTTTTGTACATATGAATTCTTTACTTTTATCTCTTTGGGGGTAAAGACCTCTTTTGGTATTGCTGATCAAAGGGTATACACAGTTATAGTCTTTTGGGTATAATTACAAATTATTTTTAAGAATGATTGGATCGATCAGTTCATAGCTTTACTAACAGTGCATCAGTGCCCCTATTTTCCCACATCTCTTCTACCATTTGTCATTTTCTTTTTCTGATATATTAAAAGAATGTGATAAGGTGAGTTGGGACTACACTTTCATGTGCACTTCTCTAATTAATAGTGATTTGGATTCATTTTTTAGTATAACTACCAATAACTTTGATTTCTTCTTCTGAATTCTTGTTTATTTCCTCTGTCCATTTATCAGCAGGGGAGTGACTTTTATTTCTACAAATCTGGCTCAGTTTGAACCTTTTACCAGAAAAAAAATCAGTGCAACCCCCCCACCCCCGCTCTTGTCTGAATTTCTTCTAATTTTAGCAGCATTGGGTTTATTTTTGCAAAAATTATTTTGTTTCCTGTGATCTTCTCGTTCCTGTTTGGTTAGAAACTCTTCATTTATTCACAGATTTGACGGGTAATTTTTTCAATGCTCTCTTTAGTTTTAAACTTGATGATAGACTGCTTTCCTTTATTTAAAAAAATAAATCGATTTTCTTGTTATTCCTAACCTTTTGCTTCTCCAGATGATTTCTCCATCCCTAGCTCTTTAATTCTTTTGTTTGGTATGGTATTGAGTAAGTAAATTAAGTAGTATTGTCATTTTTATTATATTGGCTCATGATACCCATGAGCAATTAATACTTCTTTGATTGCTTAAATCTGTCTTTATTTGTGTGAAAAACATCTTGCAATTGTGTTCATATTGTTCCTTTGTGTGTCCTGCATCTCTGTCTGCAATTATTTTAAATGGAATATCTCTATCACTTCCTGATGTGTTTTGATGGTAATATAAAGAAATACTGATGATTTGTGTGGGTTTAATTTATATCTTGCAACTTTTTTCAAGTTGTTAATTTTGTGGACCAATCTTTTAATTGACTTTCTAGAGTTCTTAAAGGATATCGTGATGTCATCTGAAAAAGTGAAAGTTTTATTTACATTATGCCTATGTTTTTTCCTTCAATTTCTTTTTTCTTGTACAATATTGAATTGTAATGGTGATAATGGACATTCACACTTCATCTTTCATTTTATCAGAAAGGTTTCTAGTTTATATTCATTCTAGAGCTCATTTATCCCCGCTTTAGAGCTCTGTGGTTGGCTGTCCTTTTTAGGGCACTACTGTGGGCTTTGGTTCTCTCTGGAGTTTCCCTAGTTACATGCTACTTTATAGGATTATTCATTTGAGCTTAGATTGGCTAGTAAGACTCCTTCAGGTATTTATAATTTTAAGAAAGGCTCCATTTTTTCCACCGCTTTCTAATGTTTTAAATGGGAAAGAGATGTGGAATTTCATCAAAATATTTTCCTCTACTGATATAAATACATGATTTTGCTGCTTTTGCTATCAATATGGCCAATTATGCTTGTAGTTTTCCTAATATTAAACCAACCCTGCATTCTTGGTATCAGTCCAATTTGGTCATAGTGCATATCTTCCTGATATACTGCTATAATCTCCTTGCTACTTTTTAATTAAAAAAATTTTTTTTGCACCAAAATTCATTAGGGAAATTGGGCTATAGCTTTTTTCCTCTACAGTTTTTGAAACAAAATCATATTTGTGTTTTCCACTTTTTTCCTTCAGAGCTCTCACTTCCTTTTTGCCCCCTCTCAATTTTTCTCATATGCTCTTATAGTCCATGGGTCTCCTCAGGCTATACCTGTTTGTTGTGGCATTAGTTACTCTTTTCTTTTTGTTTTTTCATTTGGAGGTCTTTGACCACTAATTCTTCAAAGGGTTCAGTGTCTTCTGTTTATTCATATTTTACACCCTTCATTCCTTATTTGGGGTTTTATTTGACAGCTAGGTTCTGTTTCCTATTACATTTTTTGACATGGTGGTTCGGTCCTTCCTGTTTTGTCCTAAGAATAATTTCTCGGTCTCTTACTGCTACTTTCTCATTAAATAGAATGTCTGAATTCAATGCAGTGGTAGGAGTCTGTGTCTTTTTCTGCTGTGGTCTTTAGTTCACTCTCAAGCTTCCCTATTTAAATCTCCTTATTTATTTACATATACATACTTAAATTTAGAATTGAGCATTTCACTTGATTACCTTATCC
>NW_025367930.1:0-7478 GCF_016433145.1 Gracilinanus agilis | reverse complement strand
CCATTTAATTTACATTTTGTAATTTTCTCTAACTCTTGCTTGGTTTTAAAGTCTTTCCTTTCCCAGAGATCTGACAAGTATACTATTCTGTGTTCACTTAACATGTTTATAGTTTCCCTCTTTATATTCAAGTCGTTCACCCATTCTGAATTCATCTTGGTGTAGGGTGTGAGATGTTGATCTAGACCTAATCTCTCCCATATTGTTTTCCAAATTTCCCAGCAGTTTTTGTCAAATAGTGGATTTGGATTTTCTTTTAAATAAAGGGGAATAAAATGATACTGATGGGAAGATAGTGAATAAAGGAAAGGAGGGAATGTTCATTAGGTAGGAAGAAAACTCTAGGGAATAAATCAGCTCCTCCTCACTTTATCAAAAAAGGTAGGAGGAAAAAACTCTACAACTCAGATGAGTTAGAAAAGAGGAAGTTGGCCCTTCATCTAAAACAGAAGCACCTGCTAGGGGGATGTCCTGGCTAGTGTTTGCATGGTTACACCAACAATCACCATGAAATCTTGACGGTCTCTAGGACACGTGGCATCTCTAATTGTTTTGTAGAGGAGCCCACTAAAGTCATAGGAGGAGGGGTCAAGGGCACAAGTAAGTATTCTGGGATTGAACATGTGACTGCCTGGCATGGGACCCTGAGTTTCCCTTTCGAAAGAGGGACTAGACAGGGAGTATCTTTGCAGAAGTCTGATGCATGGCTGTGCATAAGGAAGGTTGACTCATGCATGGAACTAAACAGGAGAGACTCCACAGAGTGTGAGGAACATATAAAAGAAGACTCACAGAGACAGTTGGGGGGAGTGTTCCTGTCTCTTCAAGAGTTTGGAGAGAGCACTTCCTGCCACTGCTTACCAGACTTTTTTTGGGAACCCATTGGCCCTGTTCCTGGGAATCATCCACCCAACCATCAGGTCTTCAAGAGAGAGAGAACCTGTCCACTCTGATTTCACTTGTTTCCATCAACTGAGTTCCTGTGATCTAGTGACATAAGAGAATTTCATCCTAGCTAAGAAGAAGTCAACAAGAGCCCAGTGACCTGTCTGTCTGGAAGTGAAACTTTGGCCATATTTGGCTGGGTCCACTAGGGTGACTCTGTCATTTACCTCACCCTATCCATTCCTGATGAACTATAAACTCGTCCACCATCAACGTTTGGAGGGCCAGTAAGTCAGGAAGCTAGATAGGGTTTGGGGTTCAAGACAGATCGTGTAGAAGAGGTAGCAAGAAGGCAAGAAGAGGATTTTGTGAGAAATCTGTAGATTGTGTTAAAAGGCAAGGGGAACACCCCAGGTTGTTATTAAATATGACTGATTGGGATGAGTGATGACCTGACTTGTCTGAGTATTTCCCCCTCCTTAAGGACAGAGAGCAATGGCAGGCCTCTGCCCCTTTCAGAATAGAATTGGTGGCCAAGATGAACCAGCAGTCTGGGTCAGGGTAGAAGCCACCTCAGGAGTAAGGTATTGACTAAGAAATTTAGCTCCACCTAGTCCTTGTTGGTGATCTCTCCTGAACAGAGCTGCCAGGGAAGGAGGGTAGTGGCAGGCAACTCAGGAGAGTGAAGTAACTTCAGTTTTTTAAAATTCTCCTTCCCCAAAAGAAAACCTCCACCCACCAATCTTCTTTTAAACTTCTGTTGTTAAATGATCTGACTGCTTTCCTATATTTCCTTTATAATGTTTATTATCTGAAATGAGGATAGGGTTTGGGGAAAAGGGGATTAGGAGTTCCCTCACTGTAGGACTTGGATCAAGGTCAATGTCTCTCAAGTCCTCAGTTAACACCGAGGAATACCTGAGCCCTCTCTATCCGCTGTATTTGTGTACTAACTAACATAAGCTAAAATTGAAGAAGCTATAGTCTCTAGGAATTAGCTGGCCCAATAGAGGTTAGGTTTCAGGTTTGGCTCAGACCCTCTCAGGTGACTGAGCACTTCAAGGTGACTGGCAACTAATCAGGAGCATACAAAATAAGCTTCCAGTTCAAGAACAAGAGGAAGGTCTTCAGGGTAGATGGTTTCTCTTGATGTATTGGGAAATACAGCAGTGGGAATAATTTCCAGTCTCGAGTGGTCTCTCGAATCTCTTTCACTCCCCCCTGAGTCCCAGACCAGACTCCCAGAATGTCCGTTATTTCCCAGTTACATCTTGTTCTCAAGATTCCACTTGACCTCTGGCTTCTTGTCACTCTCCTCCTGCATTCCATGGCAAATCTGTGTGAAATCCTCTCCTTCATTTGGAGGGAGGAGAATTAGAGGAACTAGATTTAGGGAATCCATTCCCTGGCCCTCCTTTCCTTCCCTGTGTTGAAAATAGTTAATAAACCAATTTACTGTTTTCAAGATCAAGAAGCAGTCAGATTGCATTATAACGATCATTCTGCTGGTGAGGCCCACCATGCTGGCCTACAGCCTGATATCAGCTAAACAGATTACTGTACTGGACTAACGTCGATCAAGGTTCAAGTATTTCACTTTGTACACCCCAAACTCCACAAGTGGTTAAGCAGGAAAATTCCTTTCCTTCCTTGCATTCCTGTAATGCTGAGGAAAAGGTGACTTTGGGCATCAGAGACTCACAATAAGGAAACACCCCTGAGAGAAATATTCCCCTTGGACTCTCCCCTAGATTTTGAGAATGGACACAGATATACATCTTCTGGTTATGCTCTGATACCCTCAGGTTGTAATCTAGGACATCTACTTGTCCTCCAAACTATGCCCAGCCAACTCCTGTGCCTTCTGGCCCCAGCCCCGGTCAGATAACAAACATCCCTCGCTCCTGCCCAATCTCATTCCATTCCCTCATCCCTGGTCACAGAACCCCTGTTGTCTTAAGGATATAAAAGACCCAGGACACCTCTCCTCTAGGAAGCAGCGCTCCACATATGCTGTCCTCCCAGCCACTTCAACATGAATATCAAATTAACACATTTCTCTTTTTATTTTAAAGCTAAGTTATGGAGTCTTGCATTCTTGCAAAGGGTACCTGTCCTGAACCCAGGGTTTCACCTCAAGCCCCCCACAACAGAGCCACATAGCTAATGTGTAGAGTGTGAGGCAGAATAAAACTCTGAGGGCTTAAATTAGGTTATTGACACACCTAAATAGATAATTTCCTTTTTGTTCCTCCCTTTGAAGGGACTGATGATAAGAATCACCTTTTCCACTGAGAAAGGTTTAAGATGTCCAAGAAAGAGAAGAGGTCCCTTTGTTTACTTGATGAAAAAGGAGGAATGGGGTGATAACTTGGTCTAAATATTAATACAAATTGGTATTTTTACATTCTGCGATTTTCTTCTTTGAGATTCCTAGAAATGTTACCTCGAAATAATAGTAAATTAAAAAAAAGAACCAAAAGCTTACCTGAATCAAGGTCTAGCCTAAGGCATATATCATCTTCATTTGCTGGAAGACTGAGGGTCAAAGAAGTCTGATTGCTTGCTCCGTGTCTCTTAGCTAATAAGTGGCAAAATTCGGGCTTAAACTATGGTCACCTATTCCTCTCACTGTGTTCCATCCACACACTGGGGTGTACAGGATGTTCAGGAGAGACTAGTTTCTCTGGTGGGAGGCCTTGCTGAGCCCTTTTCAGAGCTGTTCATGTTCCTTTGGTGTCCATCTGCCACCAAGCATTCACGTGTGGTTGAAAGAAGCTGTAGCATGCAGAGTGGCTAGTAAACCACCCCAGCAGGCAGGCTGAACCAGGTTGAGGTAACCAATTGTCCTCAGACCTATCAATGAGAGTTGGGAGGCCCAGGCATGTGAAGTCATCCTCCAGCGGGAGGGAAAAGGTGAGAACAATTTGACCCAGTGCCATGAAGATGGCCAAAGAAGGCCCTGTGGAGTACTTAGAGCTGAGTCAGACATGCAAGAGTTCCATTACCCACCGTCTTGACTTTCTTTTTGCCACTGGACTTTGATGACTCTGGAATAGAGAGTGTGGGTGATGATTTTGTGTCGCTCTGCCTCACTTATATCCAATTTATACTTGAGTCAGGGGATATCATTAGTGATGTCATTTTGATCCTCTTCAAGTGTGAAGACAAACACCAACTATTACCCCCAAGAAGAATTTGGTACCCAGAGAAGGACTGACACTGTTCTGCAATCTGAATTCTAGAAGACTTCAAGAGCTTTCTAATGTAACATAAGACCTTTAACACAGAAATATTTACTTCAGAAGGGATAATGACAAATAAACAAACATACTTCTCCAGCTTGTGGGAAATATAATCCTTCCCCTGTGGAGTACCCAGAATTTTAACCAATAAAGAATATGAGGCCATTTCCCTGAGAATAATATTGTTTATTTTCAGGACTGCTAACAAAAATGGATTTTTCATCTGCCTTCTAAGCAAACAACCTTCTGTGAGCCTGGAACATCATTTATATATGTAGGTATACTCTCTTTCTAGTTGGCCTGACAGTTTGACCTTTGGGCCTTCCCTTTCAGTCCCCACTAGTGAATATTTCTAAAGAGGAGGTGACTTTAGAGACCTCAACTCCTCTTTCATTACTTCATTATATAAGGAGGTGGAAATAAGGAAAATACCAACACTTTCAGAGAAACAAAAGTTCACTAGCTAGGGAAGCATGGCCTACCCACCCTTCTCTGGCATGTTAAGAAGCCCAGCTTCTTCTAGCAATCTTTGGCTAGAAAAATTTAAGCTGCTTCAATCATGGCACCTGGTCGCCCCCAAATTTAGATGATATGTTTAGCAAGGATAAAAAGGGTTCATGCTTTCAAATACCTTAGAAAGAGTTCTTGATTGCTAATAAAGAGCAGGTCTCCACCTTGCCTTTAACAAGACAAAAAGACTCATCCAGTTAAATGACTTGAGACCTGGTCTATTTTGGGCTGACCTAGACATTTGGGGTGTTAAGGGGGAAATGATCCCCTGTGTAAATAATACCAATAAAGAATACAATTCAACATTAATTTCTCTCATCTACTTTGTATCATATGGTTCCCAAAAAGAACAGTTCTAGTTCCAAGTCCAAAATCCTCCTTGGGTTTGAATCCCAGGTCCCCTGGCTTCTAAAGACTTCTGTGCTGAGTTGACTGGCTATGCCACTCCGCTTACAATCCTGGCTCCACCGTTGCCTCTTAAATTTCCAGTTTTATGGGGATCACCCCCAGCACAGAAAACTGAGGACAAACAACATGAAATAGAAACAAACATGTCCAGGCCCATTTCTTAGAGGTGAGGGTAAAGGAGGGAGAGCAGGTGTCCTTCCCCTTTTTGGGGGGGTGGGGTGAGGTGGGGAGAGCTAGGTGGCTCACTGGATTGAGAGCCAGGTCTACTTGGGTTCAAATGTGACCTCAGATATTTCCTAGCTATGTGATCCTGGGCAAGTCACTTAACCCCCATTGCCTACCCTTACTACTCTTCTGCCTCAGAACCAATACACAGTACTGATTCTAAAAGGGAAGATAAAGGATTAAATTAAAAAAAAATTTTTTTTTAATCCTTTCCCTCTCCACTAGTTCAGTTCTTACTATCCATGCTGAATATAGCAGCAGATGCATTTGAAAAGAGAGGAGTTGAAAATTGGTATGACTGATCCTGCCCTCCCCAACCAAATAAAGGAGCAAATGGCTCAGCCTTTCCAATTTTAAAATCTTAAATTGCTACTCAAAGGAGGCTACGCCTAATCACTTGGTAAAGGATGGTTACAACAGACTCCATCTTAGACAACCAAGGGATGTCCAAAAAAGCCCCTCAAGGGCATCTCCAGGTTAGAACTGGGCATGCCCAAAGGAGCCCAGGTTGTAGATATGTAATTGATCAATAAATATTTATTAAGCACCTAATATTACAAAAAATTATAATAATAATTTATTATATAAATAAATTATATAATTATTATATAAATAAATAAATGATAATATAAATAGCATATCCACCTCCAGAGAAAAAAACTGTTGGAATTGGAATTCAGATGAAAGTGTCCGATTTTTCACTTGTCTATTTGGGTTTATGTTGTGGGGTTTTGGTTTTATAAGATTAGGTACTTATAAAAATGAATGATATGGAAATGTGTTGTGTGATAATACACATATAACCCAGACTGAATTGCTTGTCAGCTCCAGGAGGGAGGAGGAATGGAGGGAAGGAGACAATATGGATCATATAACTTCAGGAAACTTAATGTGGAAATTTATTACATGTAACTGATAAAAAATAAATAAAATAAAATGAAGCCTCCAAAAAAATTCCCAAATTGATAGCACAGATCTTAGAGGCAGGTAGACTTTTCTTCAAATCTGGCCTCTGATAAACTGGCTGTATGACCATTGAACTTTCACTCCTTTGGCAAGTCTGAGATTCTACTTTGCCCAGAAGGTGCTGCTGAAGGACATTTCCATAGCTGGGAATTCCCCATTTCAAAGAAATCACAACTCAGGTCCCTTTCTCTAATAATAGCCATTATACTTGAAGGTTTGCTGAAATGCTTTCCATTTCTTATCTCATTTGTTCTTCATAATTTTCTGAATTGTCTACAGATGTTACAGATGTAACAGGACCTTTTACATAAAAATATTTACTTCAGAAAGGATAATCACTATATAAAATGGGGCCCCTGATCTGTGGAAGATCCTCCCCCCCACACACACACACACACTTTGCACTACCTGAGTCTCTAGGGAGGGGAAAGGAGCTTAGGTTTATAGTTTAGCTCAGTTTCCATAGAGCACAGAATTAACAAAGAAACTGACTCCCCCCCACCCCTAGAAAGGCTATGTAATAACTAAAATTAAATTATGAAGCTGATAGTAGCTTTTATAACTTTATTACATCAAAGTAGTGATAGTAAAGAGAAGGAAATGTAAGAAAGAGGTAGAGAGTTGCTTAGCTTCCTACTTTAATTGCCACCATGATGGATTGAAGCTCACTACCAACATGGGTTCCTTCAGGTTCCAAGCTCCAGCCAGAAGAGACCCAACAGTCTCCTGGTCTCACCTTATAAGCAGTTTTCTCAACCCATTGGCTCTCCCATGTCACATTTCAGGAGCCAATCATAGTTCCTTAATTTGCTTGATTGATGAGGTCAAACAAAGCGACAAAATGGAGAGAATTCCCTTCCAATAGCTATAAAACTTATCGAGAGTCCTATGGCGACTAAATATTTTCAGTATTATCTGAATGTCTGTCTTGACTCTAAGGCTAGTGCTCTCTATTCATTCAAAGTGTTAACTTTTTGTTGTTCAGGCATTTTTCTAGTCCTGTTTAACTGTCAACTTGGAAAAACACAGAACCACTAAAATGGTCAGAAAAACCAAATCTTTGTGTGACCCTGGGCAAGTCACTTAACCCCCATTGCCTAGCCCTTACCACTCTTCTGCCTTGGAGCCAACACACAGTATTGACTCCAAAACAGAAGGTAAGTGGTTAAAATTAAAAAGAAAGAAAGAAAGAAAGAAAGAAAGAAAGAAAGAAAGAAAGAAAGAAAGAAAGAAAGAAAG
>NW_025367929.1:0-7783 GCF_016433145.1 Gracilinanus agilis | reverse complement strand
TATAATTTCATGTGAAATAATATATTGAAATATATAAGAAGCTATATGTTGAAATATATTTCAATATATATGATTTCATATATATTGAAATACATTAGATTATATATTGAAATATATATATATATCTGAGCCCAGGTTAAAAAAAAAAAAGGTTAAAAATATCAAGAGGCAAGCCCAGCTGAGGATATTCTTTACTAATTCAGAAATGAAAAATTCCTGCAATAACAAAAAGAGCTTCAAAAGTCATGGAATACTGACTGTTAGTTAACGAGTACACCCAAGACGAGATGCTATTCCATTCTATTATTATGTGATTGTCTATTGCATAGAGGGAAGGTCCTCTCCGAAGCAGCGTCTCTGCCTGGGGAGCTGCCCTACAGGATCTCTATACCTAAGAGAGCTATGCTTTGTATCGTTAAGAACCGTTATAATTCTAAAAGCATTGTTCTGGGGCGCCCCCCCCGAAAAAGTAACTTCGAAAGATCCAAGAGATGTGGATGGATGGATAAATGGATCGGTTGTCAAGAAAGGCGGTATTTCTGACCAAGAAGTACCAAGAATGGGCTCGGGTTTCTATTTTATTTCCCACAGAACACTTCTGGGATACCGAGGGTTGTTTTGTTGGTTTTTCCCCCCCTCTTTCCCTTCCTTTTTTTCTTTCTTCCTTTTATGCTTTCCTTTTTTCTTCCTTTCTTTCTTTCCTTTTCCTTTTCCTTTTCCTCCCCCCCCCCCTTTTTTTTTTATTATGACAACTAATGTCTACAATCCTTTATTGTAGCCGGCTCGGAAACTGATCACACGCTACCTGGCACGGGGCTGGCACCCAGGAAGGTGCTATGTAAATGGGGGAGCCTCACTGTGGGTGTTAGGCGGCTACAAAGCAGGTAGTGATTTAATGAAAAGCAGAAAGATCGAAAGGGGTTTGCCAGAGGCTCGTGTGATGGGAATGCTAATGAGCTTCGTGCACGTCAGCAGCATTCCAGCTCCAGGTCCTTGCTCCCCCTTAACTCCCTCTTTCCCTTTCTCCCTGCCTCCCTCCAGGCTGCTAGAAATCAGGGAATTACATACTAAGGAAAAGCCTTAAGCTAAACCTATAATTATTCTGAACGGGATCAATGCAGCCCAACTAATCAGTTTACCAACTGAATTAGTCCTTTTTTGTCGTGCCTGCATCCCTTCTTCAAACCGGGGCGGTGTAGCGTCAGCCAGGCTTCCCCGCCTCAGATTCCTCAGCGGCTTTGCACCTCCCGGTGCCGGCTCTCGCCGCCCGCCTGCCCGCCTGTCTGTCTCTTGTCTGTCTCTTTCTGCATGTCAATCACATTAGCTATAAGCGTGCTGGGAATGGCCGCACCGTAGACCATTATGGAGTGATATTGACAAGAGGTGGCATTTCTCATTTAGACACATTTGGGATGTCAGTTCCCGGGTGGGAGGTATTAACCCGGAGAACGATCACACGGATAGAGCAAAGGGTTCCAACCCCTCAAGACGATTCGACTTCTCCCAAAATTCCACGGGGAATTGTTTTCTCCTTAATGCGCAAGACTCGGACACAGCCCTCCCTTGCGATGAAGGCAAATCCAGAGTTTGTCCTGGCCCCCAAATCTCAGTGTCAACTAATTCATTTGGGGACGCGAAAGGCATTAAATGGGTCTTGGGCTACTAGTGATCAGAGCCTCCAACTCGTAATATGTCCGCTCGGGTCAATTACTAAAATGGCTGGATGTTTGAATTTGAGTTCCCAACCGGTTTAGAAAATGGATTGTTTACATTCCAACTTGCTGAACCGGGGGTGGGAAGTTAAGGGTCCGATTTGGGGCGCAGGTTGAGGCTTATTAAAAACACATACACACACACACACACACACACACACACACACACACACACACAACATAAATTCACAAAACTAGGGATCTCGTGTTAGGGTTCTAGAAACGAGAGGGCTTTTTGCCAGGGCTGGAGTTCACTGTCCAACCACAAAATCCAAGAACGTAATAGCGGCGAACACAGCCCCCTTGCAGGCCCCACACAGCCAGGTCCCCCAGGGCTGATGCAATCTGATCAGAAGTGAATGAAAGCCACTCCTGTTCCCTCCCTTTCTTCGGGACGCCTAGGGGGAGGGGGAGCACTGAAGCCACAGAGGGCAGTTTTATATTTGCCAATTGGGGCCCACCATTAGTCTAAGAAAATCCCGGGATGGACAGTGGGAGGTTTTCCTCCAGAGGCAAGGATGAAGCTGCTGCTCGCAGCTTCCGGGTACCTTGGCCCATCAGCCTTGGACTGGGGCTCGAGCCCCTGTCCCCGGGCCCCAACCGAAGGCGATCCGGCCTCTTCAGCATATATTCAACTTTGCCTTTAAACGGAGACTTACACTTTCCATGTTTGCAAATGGAGAAAATGAAACCCTTGGGTAGATTATTTCAGATGTTATGCAGCAAAACCCACCACAACTGCACCAGAGCAGACAAGCAGCCATATGGGCAGCATTTAAACACCCTTGCGGCTCTGACAACCGATGCGGGGGAAGAAACAAGATGGTTCTTTATGGGCCTGGTTGTCAGACCTGTGGGGTTCTCTTTTAGGCGGCTCCTGCCCGCTTTCGGGGTTGTTGCCCTTTTTTTGCGTCTTCCGCGAGGCTTTGGGGTTCTGCGGCTCCGTGATCTTCCCTTCCCGGGGCACATCCGCTACGGGTTTGGAACGGGACGGCCCTCTCTCTCCCCACCAGAAACACTGTTGCTCAGCAATTACACTTTATCCAGCTCTAATTTCTCAGGCGAGAGAGGGGCTCCTAGCTAGCGCCAGCAGAGTGACAGTACCAGACATCAGTGTGAAAAACGAGGCTTAGTAGCTAGTTAATTAGGAGGTCCGAACACCTAACCTCCCGTACATGTGAGCTCTTGTGGGGAGCAGGCCCAGCAATCCTTAAGGGGAAGCGTGGCTTGTTAATTGAAAAAAAATTTTTTTTTCTTTTTTAGAAAAGGCAACCGAAATGGGCGCAACCGTTACCACTGTCGATGCTTTCCCTTTAGGGATGGAGGGGCGCCAGGTTTTCTCTTGGTCTCTCCTTAGTTGGGAGAAGGGGAGAGCCGGAGGGGCGGGGGGCAGGGAGTTGCTTATCACAAAGGGAAAAGGGGCCCCGGGAGAGGAATCTCCCGCTTGCCGCATGGTGGCAGTAGGTTTTGTGTTCTCCACACACATGCCTGAGCTGCCAAGCCTTGGCACGGGCTATCAGTAAATGATTGCGTTTCTGTGCCCAATGACGGCCTTGGGGCCCGAGAGTGTTAAGGCAGTCCTCCAAGTGCCCAACTTCGATCCAAAGAATCACTTAGTTGGGAGAATCTCTTTCCAGCCACGAGCGGGCCGAGATGTAGCTAAGTGGTATTTGGGGGTATGCAGTGGGTTCTTGTGTTGGGAAAAATGTCTAAATTGTAGCCATCCTTCATTCTTAGTCACAGAACCAATAAAGATTACAAATGAAAACACACAGCCGTCTTACTGCTCGCCTGAAATTGCAATAGCCAGAAACCTAATCTGTTCTCCATGCTTGGGGGCCTGGGATTTATTGGAAAGTGGTGGATCCTCACAGCTGTAACCCATTAGAACCCACACGACAGCAAGCAAGGGGCCGCGGATGCACTCCATTCTGAGCCCAGTTCGCCAGCTCCCTTGGGGATTGGGATGGGCTTTGCAGGAAGTGATTTAGGAAAAGGAGACGATCCCGCTTCTCCGGCTCCCAGTTCCCACGTGATCATCTTGGAAATCCACGGGTGGGCTAAAAGCAGCAGCAGGGCTGGTCAAACTGTTTTATTGAAAATGCGACGCCATGGGTAGGGCTGCCGTGGGACAGGGCTGCCAATCTGGGTCTCTTTGGGGAGGGGGAGCATGAGAACCCTAAACTGGGATCCCAGATCAAGGAGTGCTCCAAATCATCTAGTCCAAGCCCCTCTTAAGAAGGAAGCAAGCTCAGAGAGGGGCACCATAACCTTAGGTCACACAGGAAAGCTCAAGGTAGAGCTGGAGTCTCCACACTACAAACCCAGTGCTCACCCGAGCTAGCAGCTAGCACTGAGGGGAAAGGACTCAAATGGGTAAGAGGGTGTCAGTTGGGTCTTTAAAAAAACAAACATTAAGCCCAGAACTAACCAAGTTGCTCAGTGGGTTGAGTCAAGCCTAGAGACAGGAAGTCCTAGGTTCAAATGTGACCTCCGACATTTCCAAGCTGTGTGACCCTGGGCAAGTCACCTCTTCTGCCTTGAAACCATTATACAAGATTGATTCTAAGAAGGAAGGCAAAGGTTGGCTTGGTTTGGTTTGCTTTTTTAAAGTAAGCCCTGCAAGTATACAAGTCAATAGCTCCATAAACAAGATAATTAGGACTAATCAGATCATCTTCTTTTTATGACAAAGTGAATTTTGAAACTATCCAAGCTAATATATCCATCAAAGAAGCTGATATGAAACACTAATTACAAACATAAGCTACCAATGTCCAAGTATAATTGAATTCTTTTTAAATAAATACACTCCATGAGAATGTGACATGGTATAATTAATTAGGCTGCCTTGTCTTACAGCCTCATAAGGATACAATAGAGGCTGAATCCTTAAATTGGTTGATGTTACCACAATTTTCGATAGACTATGAGGTTTCTTTGACCTTCAGTGGTGCCATCTAATCACTTAAGTCACACTCACAGACCTTCAGAACTGAAAGAGCCCTTAGAGACAACCAGCTCCTCTCCCTCAAACACATACATTTTTACAGATGGGGAAACTGAGACCCAGAAAGTGACTTGTCCAAGGTCACAGGATGTCAGCGTTTAATCTAAAATCTATTCTTGACTTCCACTTCATTACATTGCCCTTTGTTTCTGGGGCGCATTAGCAAAGCTCAGTTTAAAAATGGCTAAAGTCAATTGTCTGGCTTTAAAGGGTAGAAGAGAGGTATATGGGTAAAAGTGACTGATCAGAGATGTTTCTGTGTTGGTGTGAAGCAGGGATTACGCAAAGCAGCTGGATCGTAAAGGTTAAGAGTTGGGGTGGAGAGAAGCCCTGGGAAGGAGTATTTTCCCTTTACTAACTAGGGGATCAAGGCAGTATAGGAGGGCTGGAAATCAGGAAGACTTGGGTTGGAATCTGGCCTCAGACAACTTAGCTGTGTGACCCTGGGCGAGTCACTTAGCTTCTCTCTGCCTCAGTTTCTTCATTTATATATAAGAGGCTTAGACTCCATAACATCCTTTCAGCTCTGACAGTAAAATAGTAAAAGAGGGAAGGGACAAAGGAGAAAAGGGAATGGGGAGAGAGGAAAGGAAGAAAATGAATATGTGCCTAGGTCAGAGAACCAATGGGAGCTTCCTGAGCAAAGGGACTGCTTTTGCCTTTCTTTCTAATCCCCATTGCTTGACACAATGGCTGCCGAATAGGAAACTGTTGGCTGTCTGACTAGAGAGGCTGGGGGTAGGGGTGGAAAGGGCTACTAAGAAAACTGGAGACTATAGAGGAAGGGAAAGAAAGAGGAGCATGAATGGAGCAAAGGAGAATCAAAAAGCATTGGAAGCTGTTGATCAGGGATCCGATGGGCTTCCCAGACAGTGTTGTAGCAAGAGTGAGAGAACTGGGCGGGGGTGGAATAAGTGGCCTTGGATGAGTCATTTGATTCAGTTTCTCAACTGTAAAATGAAGGCATTAGACTAATAATACCTAGCACACTAAGATTTCTAAGGCACTTTACATACATAAAATGTATAGAGCATTTGATCTACAGAGTTCCTTCTCTACCTCTAAACACTATGCTACTAAGGAAGAGGAGGTAAAGGATGAAGGGATGAAGAAGGGAGGGAGGGTTACTGCCTTAGGAGAGAGCCAAGGGGAGTTTGGGGGGTTCATGGTAAAGAGCAGGAGAGAAAGGGAAGAGTCAAATATGGCATGGTGAATGGACAGTTGAAAGGACTATGTGTCGAAAGCTTGAGGTTTGAATTTGGCAGAAGAGTGGGTATAAGGAGCAGGGGAGGAGAGAGACATTCTTAAGATATTGCCTTTTACAATCTGGGGCTAAAATGCAACAGGGTCGGGGGTGAGAAAAATGAGGCCCTTCCAGCAATTATCTTGCCCAAAGTCATAGCTCCTAAGAGGTAGGGGGGGTACTTTTAACAAGGAAAAACTAAATTGGAATATTTTCTTTTTAAAAAGGTTATTTGGTAAAAGAAGTCCAGTATAGAAGATGGTGTTGGATTTAGACTCAATCTCCTTTACGGTTCTCAGTTTCCTCATCTTTAAAACAAGGAAAGTTGGGCTAGATCATCTCTAAATTGCATTCCAGATGATTCTGTGATCTGAGAAGCAAGATAGAATTGGAAAAGAGGACTAGACAGTAAGAAAATTGGGGAAGAGGAAGAAGGGATTAAGAAGAAAAGCAATAAACCCTCAAAGGTTTTTCCTTTTTCTATCCTTAAAAACTGAAAGATTTCATTTATCCCTTATCATTTCTGGCTAGCTAATGACAGAGGGAAATAGAGAAATATAGGGAGAGAAATTTGTACAGATACACATATATAGTCTATGATTTTGGGGGTGGTGGATGAATAGAGGAAGAGAACAGAGGAGCATTAAAATTAAAGGGATAGAAAACAAGCTTTCTCCTTCCTCCCATCCTTTTCCTTTTGTTTTTCTTTCACTGAAAACTGAAAAAAATCATTTAGTTGCCATAATTTGAGCCTAAGAACAGGGAGAAGGTTGAGGAAGAACAGGCCTGGGGAAGGGTGGGTCTTGGGACAGGGAGGAATAGGGGAGAGGATAAAATGGGGGAGAATAGCTATGTACGTGTGTGTGAGGAAATAGGGTAATAGTAGATGCCCTCAAACTAGCCTGAAGTTGAGATTTAATACCCTTCTCCAAGCTACTGCTTTTTGTTCCCTTTTTCCATTTAAATGGGCTAGTGGATGGATCCAGGTTGTTGAGTCATTTTCAGTCCTGTACAATTATTCCTAAGTCCATTTGGGGTTTTCTTGACAAAGATACTGGAGTAGTTTGCCATTTCCTTCTCCAATTCATTTTACAGATGAGGAAACTGAGGCAAACAGAGGTTAAGTGACTTGCCCAGAGTCATATAGCCAATATTACCTGAGGCTGGATTTGAACTTAGGCCTTCCCAGTTCCAGGCCTGATGCTCTATCCACCATAGTGCCACCTAGCTACCATTTGCACATAGTAAGTATTTTAAAAAATGGCTATTAAATGAATGAATTTTTAAGCCAGAAAATGACTTGAGGAAACTGTGGAAATCCTTCCTGCTTCATTTGAAATATTACTGCCTCCCACAAATTCAAATCTGTATTTTCAAAATGATTTTTTTCCTCAGGGTTTGTACCAGGTAACTGAGCATCCTAAATTTGCCAATGGCAAAATTCTTCCTTTTGTTAAGACAAATTTTTAGACTAAACACAAAAGGTCATAAAGGTGGCCCGAGCCTATGAGACAGGTCACCGTTTTGGTTTTGTCAAATGCCAGGCCCAACACCCCCTACTAGCAAGTTCTGCCCAGCTCCCTTTCCTCGGCTCACCTAACAGAAAATTCCTGGCCACAGAGACCCAAGAGCTGCTTTTTCTTTCCAAAGGCACTTATCTCTTCACAGCTCACAGGAAGATTCAGGCTGAGGCTCCAGATTTTTCCTCAGCTAAACATTCTCTTTTTCCTTTTTCTGCTCCGGCATTTTTCTTCCTCTGTAATTCTGATCCATTTCCCCCCCTCCCCCCCCCCAGCCCATGAGCCATCTTCCAAGCTC
>NW_025367928.1:0-7088 GCF_016433145.1 Gracilinanus agilis | reverse complement strand
CTCCCTCCCTCTCCTTCTCCCTCTTTTTCTCCTTTCCCTCTTTCCCTCTTCCTCTTCCTCTCCCTCTCCTCTCCTCTCCTCTCTTCTCCTCTCTGTCTCTGTCTCTGTCTCTGTCTCTGTCTCTCTCTCTGTCTCTGTCTCTCTCTCTCTCTCTCTCTAAGTTTGTGCTTCAGTGGGACACTGTCTTCAGCATGACCTTTGGTGAGATTCTTAACAGTCTTAGCCTCCCGTGCACTAAAAATTCTCAGTGGACTTTTCAGCATCTCCTGGCTCTTCAGATTTTGGCTTCCTAATTAGGACTTTGGATTCTGGTGAGATTCACTTTCAGATACACATTCCCAGTCTAAAGGTATTAGGATTAGGATTTAGGGTATTTGTAGCTAGGTGATCTTTTTCTACCTCTTTCCCATATTTCCCACTTTAATATCTCTGCCTTGTTGTAAATAAAAGCTGTTTACAGTCATTTTGACTGGAGAAGTTAATTATTTTATAAACACCAACCACAACAATTTTTTTTAATTCTTATATTTGTCAAACCCATTTTTAATTATTATTCCCCTGAGTACTGCTTTGGCTGTATCCCATAAATTTTTATATGTTGTCTCTTCATTGTCATTCTCTTCAGTAAAATCAGTGATTGCTTTTATGATTTCTTCTTTGAACCACCTGTCTTAAAAAATTAGATTATTTAGTTTCCAACTAATTTTCATTAGACTTTCCAAGAATCTGTATTGGTTATAATTGTATTGCATTATGATCTGAAAATTTTGCGTTTATTATTTCTGCTTTTCTGCATTTGATTGTGAAGTCTTTATGCCCTAGTACATGGTCGATTTTTATATATGTACCATGTGCTGCTGAAAAGAAGGTATATTCCTTTTTATCCCTATTCAATTTTCTCCAGATACATATTAAATGTCACATTTCTAAAATTTCATTCACTTCCTTTACTTCTTTCTTATTAATTTTTTTGGTTAGATTTCTCTAGTTCTGATAAGAGAAGATTGAGGTGCCCCAGTAATATAGTTTTACTGTCTATTTCCTCCTTAAGCATTTTAGTTTCTCCTTTTAAAAATCTAGATATTATGCCATTAGTGTACATGAAGCCGTCCAGCAGCTTCACGAAGATTCCTAGTGGGTTGGACACTTAGAAAGGGGAACCAAGGACTGAGTGAAAATGGGTTACGGGTTAAGGATTAATGGAAAGAGAACATAAGGCGAGAATAAAGATACGAAGACACAGAAAGTTTTGGCATAAGGTAGACAGACAGCGAGTAAGCTCTGATGGTCAAGAGCTTCATGTTTAGGAGCTCTGATGGTTAAGAGCTCTCTTGCCAACTGATGTCTTGTCACTTTTATTGGGGTTACAACAGTATGGGGGGAAGGGGAGAGACTGGTGGCCTGATACATTAACATTATGAGGTAATCATCATAAAATGCAAACTGCCTAAAACAATAAGTAGAGCTAAGATCAGGATCCAGGGTGGATATGGCCTAAGGCATCTACTGATGTTTGATACCTATGTTAATTGATCATTGAAGGAAAAGTAAGGAGACTGAGATAACTGACTCTCTTCTGGGGTGTAGCCTTAGGGAAGGGCTAGGGATTTGGCAAGGTCAACATTCAATTTGACTCAAGATTGCAGGGATCAATCATTAGCAGTATAAGAGTTAAGTTTTTGAATACTTCTTAAAATAATATCACGATTAATGTATACCTGGATTGCTACAGTATATATGTTAAATATTGATATTACTTCATTGTCTACATTACCTTTTATCAAGATGTAATTACCTTCCTTATCTTTTTTAATCAGATCTATTTTTGCTTTAGCTTTTTCTGAGATCAAAATTGCTACTCCTACTTTTTTGTCTCAATTGAAACCCAATAGATTCTGCTCTAACCTCTTTACTCTGTGTGTATCTACCTACTTCAAATGTGTTTCTTGTAAATAACACATGTTAGGATTCTGATCTTTAATCCACTCTACTATCTGCTTCCATTTTATGGGTGACTTCATCCCATTTTCAATCGCAGTTATGATTACCATTTGTGTATTCCCCTCCATCTTGATTTCCTCTTTTATTCTACTTTTTCTCTTTTGGATATTTCCCTCCAGTACAGTATTTTGCTCTTAATCATTCCCCCATCCTTCCACCCACTACCACCCTTCTTATTCCCCTTCTACTTTTCTATAGGATCTTTTAATCATCCCCTCCAACTTCTTCCTCCCTCATATTACTCCCCTCCCCACTACTCCTTTCTTATTCAACTTCTCCTATAGAGTAATATCAGAATCTAAACTCCAATGAAGCTGGCTTTCTTCCCTCTCTGAGTCAATTCTAATGAAAGTAAGGTTTAAGTATTATACATTATCATCCTCCCCTCCACTGTAATGGTTTCCCGCCCCCCATTCCTCTTTATGTGATATAATTTACCTCATTTTACTTCTCTTCCCATTTCTCTTAATAAAATTTACTTTTTTATCCCTAGATATTTTTACATATCATCCTAAACAGCTTACTACCACACCCTTTGTATGTATACTTCTTCTAACTACTATGATAATGATAACAATTTTTAAGAGCTACAGATATTATCTTTCCATAAAGAATATAAATAATGTGACCTTACCAAACTCCTTAAATTTTTTCTCTTTCTTTTTACTTTTTTATGTTTCTCTAAAAATTTGTATTTGGACATCAAATTTTCTGTTTGTCTGATCTTTTCTTCAGGAATGCTTAGAAATCTTCTATTTTATTAAATGACCATACTTTCTCCTGAAAGAATATAGTCAATTTTGCTGGGTAAGTGATTCTTGGTTGTAAACCTAGTTCCCTTGCCTTCCATAACATCATATTCCAAGCCTTCCAGTACTTCAATGTGGAAGTTGCCAGATCCTATGTAATCTGGACCAGACCTCCATGATATTTGAATTGTTTCTTTCTGGCTGCTTGTAGTATTTTCTCCTTGGTCTAGGAACTCTTGAACTTGACTATAACATTCCTGGAAGTTGTCATTTGGGGATTTATTGCAAGAGGTGATCTATGGATTCTTTCCATTTCTATTTTACCCTCTTGTTCAAGAATATCAGAGCAGTTTTCTCTGGTAATTTCTTGTAATATGAAGCCAAGGCTTTTTTTCTTTATCATGACTTTCAGGTACTCCAATAATTCTTAAATTGTCTCTCTTGGTTCTCTTTTCCAGGTCAGTTGCTTTTTTCAGCAAGATATTTCACATTTTCTTCTATTTTTCATTCTTTTGATTTTGTTCTATTGTTTCTTAATGTCTCATGAAGTCATTAGCTTCTATTTGCCCAATATAATTTTTAAAGAATGAATTTCTTCCACGGCCTTTTGATCATCCTTTTCCATTTGATCCATTCTACTTTTCATAGAACTCTTTTCTTCATTGAATTTTGCACCTCTTTTTCCAGATGACCAATTTTGCTTTTTAAGCTATATTTTCTTTTTGCATTACTTTCATTTCTTTTTCCCATTTTTCTTTGACCTTCTTATTTGATTTTTACATTTCTTTTTGAGTTCTTATAGCACTTGAGACCAGTTTTCATTTTTCTTTGAAGTTTTGCATGTGGTTGCTTGGATCTCACCATCCCTTATTATCTTGATGTTTTTCTCTTTGTCTCCATAGAAATTTTCTGAAGTTAGGTGTTTCTTTTGCTGTTTACTCATTTTTCCACTTTTTTGCCTGTGAACTAGGAGTTCTGAAAGCTGTTGATTCTGTCTCCTCTGCTGATGGCTTGCAGGACTGAGCCCTGTGAACTATTTTGTCCTGGGGCTAGGTCTCCACCTCAACACAGGTTTGAAAGGGCCAAGTGCCATAGACTTCTGGGCTTCACTGTACGGTAGTGTCAGGACCCAGGACTTCAAGGGATGGGTCTTAGGTGTTGTGTTAGTTAAAATCACCTGGGGTTCTATTTGGAAGGATTGAACCTCAATATAGTGTTTGACAAACTTCTGTGGGCCTGTGGGGGTCCTTAAAACTACATTCCCGTGGTCCAACAAGTTTCATGGGTTTCCTGTTTTGGATGACATATTAAAGGTGAGGGACTGTTTTAAGTAGGGGGAGTGACTTGGAACTTCCTTTTGAGTTACCTGAGCTTGAGGATAGAGGAAGGTAAATGGCTGAGGTGAGGTTGGAATAAGTTTTTCTTACAGGCGCGTGGTCAGTTTATCTCTATCAGCATGGCTTTTATTAAAATACTATTCTCCCTTTTGATCTCGGCCCTCATCATTTTTAATCATAACAGTGTGGAGTGCTCTGTTGTTGGTGTGGGCAGGGTTCCAGGATTCTGAAGTTGGTCTATGTCCAGGCTTGGAACCAGGTACAGTAGGTGGGAGAGGGTGGTCAGCCAGCACTGCTCTGTGTGAAGTTTTGCTTCCAGTTTCCCCTTATCCCATGAAAATCAACTCTCTCTGCTTACCTTTCAAGTTGTGTCCAGAAGGAGAGCCCCTTCACTCCATCTTGCTGATGGTTTTTGACTCCTGCCATTTTGTGGTACATTTTAAAGACTGGTTTGGAAGGATTGTCAGAGAGGTTTCAGCTTTTGCTGCTACTAAGCTGCCATCTTGGCTCTACCGATCCAGATATTTACTCTTGTGATACCTCTATTACATTTATAATACAACTTCCCAAAACTTGCCTTCCCTCATGCTTGGTTCAGAAAAATTCCATCCCTAGAGTGTAAGCATAAGGATTGGATTTCTTCCATGGTACTTACTCAGGCAACTTGAAGTGAGGAGGATGCCTATTAGTCCAATACCAGTGAAGAATTTGGATATGACATAGCCAGTAAATGTAGACACAAAGGCTACACAGGTGCCAGCAATGGTGGCCAACAGAGAAGACCACACCAGCATTGTCTTCCTCCCAAACCTAAGCACAATAAAATAAAATGGTATCACACATACAAAGGTTTGGTCTTTACCCAGCCCCTACCTCATTCTCTCCTGTCTGGCAATTGTGTGAGACATGTGCTCTGACTTGCTCCATTTGGAAACAGTAATCCCTTTCTTTCTCTGGTAGAGAAAACCAAAATACTGAGGGGGTCTCCTCACTTTCCCTAATCACCACCCATCATTAGTCAAGTATACTATATGGAAGGTGCTCAGGAAACACAGCTGTTAGATTTCATTGTCCACAAATTGTACACCGCACCCCTTATCCCAAAAAGTATTGGTCTATTACTGATATCTTAAAAGCTGACATCTAAAATTCAGTCTCTTTGGTCAGGCACTGTCCCCTACTAAAATGCAAATACTTTAGGAAAAGTTAATATAGAAAACTCTTGTGTCAATTGAGATCAGAAGAATTGAATTTAAGAGTGAAGATTTAACCATATTAGCATCATAATATGACTCTTGGCTTTCATTCTCACAAAGGGGCTCAATTAAGTCCCTTTAGAACCCTCTGAATTTAGTTCACATTTAAGTCAGTTCCATTGCCAGCAGCTAAGGCAAATAATTAACAATGTAAATCTAAATATATTTTAAAAGATAAAAATTCATCCCAAGGCTAGTAGCAAAGGAAACTCACAACTTCACTAGAGAAAGTGTCCCTAATGTGGGGGAGTTGGAGTCCTTATGTGTACTCAGTCTCCATATATGCTATAAACAGAAAGAGACATTCTGCTTCCCAAACCTTTTTTTGTGTGTGTATATTTGAAACTCACCCTTCATCCTTCTTTCAAAATCTGGGTCCACAGGCCAGAAAGCAGGGAGAAATGATCACTTGTTTGCCACTGTTTGGGACCCTAGTGTTATAGCTTAGACAGGATAGATGGCTACCTAACCACATGACGTTTTATAAGAAATCTTCCTGCCACAGCATTTCAAGTACCTTTGGATATTCACTAGAGACCCACCTCCACTGAGTCCTTCACTTACCTGTCAGAGAGTATCCCAAAAATGACAGTTCCTGCCTGCTGACCTGCCATGTATATTGTCTGAGAGGTTGATTTCAATGACTTCTGGGCACACACCAGATCCCACTGGGAAAGAGGTGGGCAGAAAGTGAAAGAAAGAAAAGAGGAGAAAGAGTGAAAATGGAATCCCATGTAGAAAGCCTGAAAGTCATGAATATCTAAATATTTGTTCAATTTGGGACAAATTGAGTCAATTACTTGTTTAATCCATTACATTTTTTATTTAACTTTATCAATTACAATTATAAAGTTGCTAAGCTAATCTTTAAACTGATAGATCTCTAGGCTTTGTTTTCATTATTTTGTCATGGAATATTGCTAATAAGGAAATTATGGGTCAAAGATTGTGGTTATCATACTACCTGTTACTGTGGAATCCTAAATCACTCCTCTGCAAGATTCTGAAAATGTGGAAATACTTCTGAAATGAATATGTCTATTTTCTAATAGTAGTTTTACTATTTCTCCCAATGACAGGCAAAAACAATTTTTAACATTTTTTTATTTTGAGTTCCAGATTCTCTTCCTCCCTTCTCTCCCTCCTCCGTAAGACAGTAAGCAATATGTTATAGATTTTACATGTATAATCATGGAAAACATTTTTCTGTAACATAAAGATTTTCCATGATGTACCTTACTCTACAGAGGCAGGATACGGAACAAGCCTGTTTGCAGGATAGAACCAATCAGGAGCCTGTAGTGAGTCAGAAGTCTTGCTCATTCCCAAACACCTTCATGGTGTTCACTGGCTAAATTTGCTGAGTGGTCCATCACAAATTCTACATGAAACAGCCTAAGCCATTTTGAGCCAGCCTTGTGATTGGCTTTTGCTACCAAACCTCCTAAAACATCCTGTTTCTGAATTCCACCTGTTCCTACAAGAGAATGCCCATTCTCTACCCCTAACTCCTCCCCAAACTATCCCTTTGTGGTCTACAAGTTTAAAGCATCCTTGCCTCCCTTAGACTATTGAATTTGGAATGTCCCCAACATGCCTGTGCATGGTCTTTCCCTTTTAATAAATTTTTGTTGTTAACTAGGATTTTTCAGTATTTGAGGGGTAGATTACTCAATCTACAAAAGTTGTCATTTTCATGGAAGGAAGGAAGGAAGGAAGGAAGGAAGGAAGGAAGGAAGGAAGCT
>NW_025367927.1:0-8916 GCF_016433145.1 Gracilinanus agilis | reverse complement strand
ACTAGAGCAGCAAGAAGTAGAAAGAGAAACACCATTTAATATCACCCAAACAATATAAAATACTTAGGAATCTACCTACCAAAACAAACACAGCAATTATATGAAAACAACTACAAAACACTTTCCAAACAAATAAAACTGGATCTAAACAATTGGAAAGCCATTGATTGCTCATGGGTAGGTCGAGCTAACATAATGAAAATGACAATTCTACCCAAATTAATTTACCTATTTAGCGCCATACCTATCAAGCTACCAAAAAACTTCTTTACTGAATTAGAAAAAACTATAACAAATTTCATTTGGAATAACAAATGATCAAGAATATCAAGGGAAATAATGAAAAAAAAATGTGAAGGAAGGGGGCCTAGCAGTACCAGATATTAAACTATACTATAAAGCAGCAGTCATCAAAACAATATGGTACTGGCTAAGAGACAGAGAGGAGGATCAATGAAATAGACTTGGGGTAAATGACATCAGCAAGACAGTGTATGATAAACCCAAAGAGCCCAACTTTTGGGACATGAATCCACTATTTGACAAAAACTACTGGGAAATTTGGAAAACAATATGGGAGAGATTAGGTTTAGATCAACATCTCACACCCTACACCAAGATAAATTCAGAATGGGTGAAGGACTTGAATATAAAGAGGGAAACTATAAATAAGTTAAGTGAACACAGAATAGTATACTTGTCAGATCTCTGGGAAAGGAAAGACTTTAAAATCAAGCAAGAGTTAGAGAAAATTACAAAATGTAAATTAAATGGTTTTGATTATATTAAACTAAAAAGCTTTTGTACAAACAAAAACAATGTAGTCAAAATCAGGAGGGAAACAACAAATTGGGAAAAAATCTTTATAACGAAAAACTCGGACAGGGGTCTAATTACTCAAATATACATATAGTTTGGTAGGATGTCTCATCATTGTCATCTCTTCAAAGAAATTGTTGATTGTTTCTATAATTTCTTCTTTGACTAACTGGTTTTGGAGAATCATATTATTTAAGTTCCAATTAGTTTTTGATTTGCCTATGCAGGTGCCCTTACTAATTTTTATTTTTATTTATGATCTGAGAAGGTTACATTTATTATTTCTGCTCTTTTGCATTTGTTTGCAATATTTCTATGCCCTATTACATGGTCAATCTTTGTGAATGTACCATACGAAGCTGAAAAGAAGGTGTATTCCTTTTCGCTCCTATTTATTTTTCTCCACATATCTATTAAATCTATTTTTTCTAGGACTCCAATCACCTCTCTTACCTCTTTCTTATTTATTTTTCTGTTTGATTTATCTAGATCTGAAAGAGGAATATTTAGATCTCCCACTAGTATGGTTTTACTATCTATTTCCTTCTTGAGCTCTGCCAGTTTCTCCTTTATGAATTTGGATGCTATGCCATTTGGTGCATACATGTTGAGCAATGTTATTTCCTCATTGTCTATACTGCCTTTAATCAGGATGTAATTACCTTAGCTGTCTTTTTTAATCATATGTATTTTTACTTTGGCTTTGTCAGAAATCATAATAGCCACTCCTGCCTTCTTTGTCTCATTTGATGCCCAAAAGACTCAATCCCTTGACCTTAAACTTCTGTATGTCCACACACATCATATGTGTTTCTTGTAGACAACATATGGTAGGATTTTGGTTTCTATTCCACTCTGCTATTTGCTTCCGTTTCATGAGAGACTTCATCCCATTCACATTCAGAGTTATAATTATCAGTTGTGTATTCGTCAACATTTTGGTATCCTCTCCTTGGTCTCTCTTGCAAAGGTACTGCCTTTCTAAATCCCTGACTTCTAGAGAATACTTGTACTACAGCCCACCTAGGAAATAGGGCTGATGTCTGAGCACTAAGTAGATGTATAATCTTTAGGACAGCATAAATAATTTCCTTAGAACCATGCAGAGCTTCTTTAAATAGCATTTTTATCCTCATGTGCTGCTATCCATTTCTGGGAATGTATTAAAGGTATATTTGTGTATTGAGGGTGGGAAGGATGCAAAATGGTACTGTAATAAAAGTCAGACTAACACACACAAAGGCAATAATGCCTGATTAAGAACATTTGGAATATTTGGCTATCGGAAATAGTATTATTCTTATGCATCCATCATCCTGTAGCAGAATGGACATCTCAGGAGTATGCTGTGTTACAAACAGTATGAAAAAGCCCAAATAAATTTGAAGACATACCAAGGTATATGGAAAATTGATCATCAGGGTTTTATGTTAAAGTCATCAATTTCTGGGAGTAAGAAATAAAATGTAGTACTGGTATCCTTAAGAGATAGATTTATTACACTTTCTTGAGACTGAAAAGTTACGTAAGAGGTCTTTTTCACTAATTTTTCTGCCCTGAGCAGAACTACTCCAGCCCACACTATTTGCTAGTCATTTCTAAAAATATTGAGTATATCTATTCACTATTTCACTCTAAGTATGTATATGTGTGTATACATGTATGTGTGTGTGTGCATGCATGTGTGTCCATATCTGTTTGTTGAGATTTAATTTATTTATTCATCCTATTTTTGTCTCTGAACTTATTTCAGAATTCTGCTGGTCTATAATTGGTTGTTTCAAAATCCAGCTCTCCTTTTAATTTACATTAATCTATTCTTGTCTCTAGGAATTTTGTCACCTAGGGAAATATGTTTCTAAGAAAGGTTGTCAGCCTAGTATCTTTACACAACCAAGCTAGACTTTAAGTATGTCTGGCTTGCTGTCCACAGCTCAGGACTACGGTCTTTTATATGGACTTCAATATTTTAGCACTCCTTAGTCTCATAAGAGAAGAAGAGTCATTACTAGCCTCCACTGTCATGCTTGAACCAATCTTGTTGTTTTCTGAACCTCAACTCTGTAACTAATTGTATTGCCCTAATCCCATGTTGTTATCTACTCTATTCTTTATTCTATATTTCCCAAAACTTATAAAAAGGAACTCTCCTTTTGCTTGGAGTCTTTGGCATAAATGGAGGCAAACTATTCACAGGTACCATGTAACTACTAATAAATGCTATCTTAACTCAATGATCTCCTAAATTTTAACCTTTTGTTTAAATTCAAATGTTACAATGCCTGAAACCTTAATGAATACCACTTCTGTATCTTCCTAAGAGCTGAATAAATAACTTCAAACCCCAAAATACAAGGTATTTAATGGTAGGAGAATCCTGTCATCACCATGATATACATGTAAATAGAATAAAATTATGTCATCAAAGAAATGCACAATTGTAAAAGACCACGGGTTGATGGGACAATCAATATATACCAAGTGTGCTCTACTGGCATAATACTTTCACAATGTCAGAAGAACATGTATAAAACCCCAAGAATGTTAAATTCGCCTCTTTTGATGAGGATGCTATGAACATTAGTTACATTGGGTGGGCATACATGGATGGATATGCTTCTTCAGTTAACTATTTCCAATAGACACCTAATTGCTTTCATTGCCTCTAGATTCATACTTTTCCAATTCATCTCACACAGATCTTCCAGATTTCTATTCTAAAAGCACATGCCTGACCATGTCACTTCTGTTCTTAGGTATAAAAAGCAAACTCCTATTTTTACCATATGAATCCCAGCATGATCTAGCATCAGACTATGATGATTATACCTTCTTCCCCATTTCACACACTTTTTTCCACTCAAACTGGTTTGTTCCATATGCACAAGACTATTGCCCCAAAGTCTCTGAATATTGTCTTTCCCATACAGGGAATGCTGTCAATACTCACTTCTATCTTTTAATAACTGGCTTTTATATGATGTTTATTAGGTCATAGGAACTGTGCTAAGCACTTCACTAGTATCTCATTTGATCCTAAGGACAACCCTGGGAGGTAGGTTTATTATCCTTCATTTTACAGTTGAGAAAACTGAACAAATAAAAAGTAAGAAACTTAACAAAGGAAACACATGAGGCTACATGTTTTCCTGACCCCAGGCCAAGTTCTGGATCAAGTGCAACAACTAGCCTCATAAAAGGTTTTACATAGCACCTCATAGAAGAAACTTTTTCTAATTATTTCCATCCTCCTTGAATTTTCTTTATATTATTTTACATCTATCATCTATCTATCTATCTATCTATCTATCTATCTATCTATCTATCTATCTATCTATCTGTATCTTTCTATGCTCTAGCTCCTTAAAAGTTTGTAAATGTTTTCAGGGCATATTTTCCTTTTATCATAACATTTCTAAGGATAACACAGTGTCTCATGAATAAAGGCACTTAATGATTGATGAATTGGAGTGGATTGTATTGAAGTGAAATAAACATGAGTCAATAGCATGACAAGTAAGTCACCAAACAAGCTATGATCTTAGCCATATTGAAAAAGGTTTTTCTTCAAAGATAAAAGGTTTTCCCCCAAAGATATAAGTAATATTTTCAATAACTTCTCACCAGCTCAGGCTAAATCTGGAGTAATATATTCAGTACTGGATGAAACCATTTAGGAAAGATATAGTCAAAGATTAGCAAAAGTGTGAAAAGGCTAGTGAACTTACCATCTAAAATTATAGTAACTTTTGATGTGTTGGGCTAGAGATATGAAGACTAGGTTAGCTAGATTAAACCTATAGAAATAATTGCAAAGAAGCAAATACTTAGGCTAGATAGAATTCTCTACATAGTGGTTCTCTTCCTTAAATTTTTTCAGGACTTCAAAAAGAGACACTAGCATATGGTTTATTTTTTTTCTCTTTAAAAACCCTATTCAGGGAACCAATAGCATTTGGCTATTAAGGTATAAATCTTTAGCAGTTTCTTTCTTGCATTTGGAGGGGCATAAAAGTGGAATTCTAAAACTATAGTTGTAAATATAGCTTGAAAACAATTGAATTTTTTTAAACCAATCTCAGAGGAACAAAGAGCTAGCCTATCTTTGAACAAGTCCCACATGGGTCTTTCAAGTAGAAACAGTAGCAACATAAGGCAGAAAATAAACTCCTCAATGGAACTGAAAGAGATTTCTGAAGTATCCTTGCTCTCATAATTCATGTCATTCATCCTCCTTCCTTGAAAAATATAACATTTTTATTTCTTTCGTTGCCTTGAAGGAAACTGAATGGGCTTAAGGGACCTGGTTTGAAGATGAGCTAAAATGACCCAGTCTCTTTTTTTTTAATTGCAGACTTTATATGTAATTTACCAATTAGTAAAAGTTCATAGGAAGCTCAGAAGACCTGAAGACTTCCAGTGAACATCTTTGAAGCTTTTCACTTCCAAAAGATTCCATCTACCCCTTCACAGAATTATCCTCCTTGAAACAAACGAATACAACAGTTGAGCAAAATTAAGCAACTCAAATTGGAAAGATCAGAAAAGATACACATTGTTCTGCAAAGATAAACCATCTCCTGACTTTTAAGAGTTAGGAGATGTATATCATTGTCATTTCTTCAAAGTCATTTTTGGTCATTATTTTAAATAGAATTTTCAAGTCTTTTGGGGTAGTTTCCTCCACATTATATCCTGCTAGATAAACTATCATATAGCTGTGTTTAAAAATATGTTATGAAACATAAAAAATTCAACAGTGTTTAGTTGGCATATGGCTTTTATACACACAAATATATGTACATACACACATACAACAAAACATATAGATTGTGTGTATATATAATATAGATGTATAATTTCAATAACTAGAAAGAGACTTGATGTAATCAGTATGGACATTCCCTTCTTTGTTAAAAGTCACCAGCTCTTCACACCTTAATAAATTATCTCTATTAGTGGTTCCCAAACTTTTCTGGCCCTTTCCAGAAAAATATTTCTTAGCCTCCTGGAAATTAATTTTTTTTAATTTTAATAACAATTAATAGGAAAGATAAATGCACCTGTGGCCATCACCACTTTCCTGGATCCTTGCAGCACCCACCAGGGGGTGGTGGTGCCCACTTTGGGAATCACTGATCTATATGAACTACTGTGGAAAGAAAAAGCATAGGCTAACATTCACATTATGGTAGACTCAAAAATTAAATAGAATACTATAACTTTGGTTTTTAATAAAATTTGTTTCCTTTTCATGTCCCTGCCCCAATCAGAGTCTGTCTTAATGCAATTTTCTTCCTATGGAAGAAAATACTTGAATAGTTTCTGATAGAGTCCATGATTTAAATTAGTAACACATGTGAAGATAATAGGTTAAGATGGCAATGTAACTGGGGATGAAGAGTTTTCAACTCAGAAATTCTGTACTCAAATGAAAATGTGAAAAGTCAATATTTTTACAATACCATTTAAAATGTAACATTAGTGAAATGCTACCACAGAACACTTGACAGTCAGTTAATAAACATTTACAATGCACTTTATATTTCAGGCACTAAACTAAGCACTAGAGATAGGAAGAAAGGGGAAGAAAAGCTCCTGATCTCAAGTTCAAAGATCAATAAGAAAAATAACTTGTGCTATAATAAATAAGAATAGTTTCATATTATATATATGTATATATGTATATGTGCATATATACACACATATAAGTATATGTGAATACTTATATGTGTGTATTCATTGCTAAGTACATATATATGCACATATATTTTGTTATGTATGTACATATACACATATGTCTACAATTGAGTTTATATGTGTATAAATACATTTAATGTGTTAGCATTATATATATATACTATTTGTGTATATTAAAAGCAGCTGATAGCACAGTGGATAGAGTGTTAGACCTGGAGTTGAAGAACAGAGTTCATATATTGTTGTGAGGAAGATTAATTTAGTATTAATGTTGGACCTAGCAGGAAGGACTGGAGGATTCCAAGATGGAATGAAGGAGCAGGAAGTAGGGCTTGTGCTCTGAGAGAGACTCCATTAATGGTTGGGGACATAACTGTTGCTGACCCTGGGAGATCTCAGAGTTAGGGAAAAACTGCATCCAGATTCCCTGGGATCCTGAGAGGTGAAGGCTTTCAGCGATGGACAGCAGACCTGCAGAGCAGCACCAAGTGGGGAAGTGGTTTTGTGATCTGGTGGACAGCATTGTAAACTCACTCTCCCTACCTGGGTACCTTGGATCACTTGGTGGAATTGGCTCTTGGCATCCAGTGACCATCCTTGGATTTACCATGAGACCTCAATTGAAAGTCCTCCTCAGGACTTTTAGCTGAGCTGACCAAACCGGGCTGGAACCAGGTTTGAAGGAGATTTTCCCTGTGACTTCAGTACTGCTTCCTTTGGGCCCTGTCTGTCTTAGGTCAATAGAATAGTGTAGTCAAGTCCTTCCCTTGCCCCTGTGGTTTGCCCTTAGGTTGTAAGTATAGAATCCCTTATTCCCATCCTTTTTTATTGTTTCCCTCAGTTAAACTGTTATAAACTTTTAACTTTTGCCTGCTGGTTCCATAGACCTTAGCCTAGAAGGGCTGAGTGACTGTTGGGCCTAATTGTTATTCCTGTGACAGTTAACAGTTTGGCAGTAAACCCTGATCTCCCTATCCAGGTTGGTCCTGTCTCTCCTTCAACCCAGTGTGAACCCACAAACCATTTAGATTACATTTTAATAATAATAGTTAACATTCCTGGTGTCCCACCATTACAATATGAAATCAGACATATATTAACTGTGCAGCCTGGATCAAGTCACTTAACCTATATTTGCCTCAGTTTCCTCAAAGATAATAAAAGCATCTACATTATAGCATTATTATGAAGATTGAGTCATATAATATTATAAAAATGTGTTTAGTACAGTGCCTAGGATATAGTTTATACAATATAAATGCTTATTTCCTTATATTTTCTTTATTCTATCAAAGATAGTTTTTGGAGGAAGCCACCAGAATTCAAGAAGACTGAGGAAAGTCCTTACACAAGGTGAGAATTTAGCTGACACTTCAAGGTAGCCAGGAGGCAGAAATAAGGAAGGAGACATTTTAGACAAGGGGGACAGCCAAAAAAAATAGGAATCAAAAAATAGCATGGTTTAATGTTGGAGGAACAGTAAGAAATGACCATGTCACTGGGTGGTAATAGAATACCTAGAGAGAATAAGGCCTTTAAAGAGGAGAGAAAATAGAACATTCTGATCATAAGGATAGCTGGGGAAAATACTCAGACTTGACAAATGGAGTGTGTGCGCAAGGAACAGGAAGAAAGAAAGTTTCACTAGTTCACAGCATAAGAATGGTGGTACATGGTGGAAAATAAACTATAGAGACTGAAAAAGTAGAAAGAGCCAGGTTATAAAGGGCTTAGAGCCAAGATCAACACCTTCATAAATCTTTTTTGACTGTATTGAAAATGATAAATATAAACAAACAATTTGAAATTCAGGGGACCAAAGATTTATTCTTATCTTTTGTAACCAATTGATTCAAGCCTTTCTGAATCTTGCTTTCCTCATTTGCCAAATGGGGAATAATAGTTCATTTACTTCACAGTGTGCAGATAACTTTGGTAGACTAAAAAAAAATTATGTGTGGGAAAACAAACATCATATTTAGAAGAGAACCAAGGATAAGAATATTTTTCTCCTCTACACAATCAACAAAGAAATTTTTCTAAACTATGGGTCTTGTCACTACCCCCCCAAAAAATCTAGCAGCTCCTTATTTACTTTAAGATAAAGTATAAACCATTTGATTTATTTTTAAATCTCTTCACAACCTAGCACATGATTTATAAGTCCTTGTAGGTTGATCAATGAGATTAGAATGGAACATTTCTAAAATGTACAACTATCTGACTTCCACCTCTAAGAGTTTTAAGATTCCTTAAAGGTTCAATTCAGGAACCACCTCTAAGGACAAACTGCTCAGATCCTCTTAACTGCTAGTTTTCTCTCTCTTCTCTTCTCTTCTCTTCTCTTCTCTTCTCTTCTCTTCTCTTCTCTTCTCTTCTCTGTCTCTTATACATCTG
>NW_025367926.1:0-6770 GCF_016433145.1 Gracilinanus agilis | reverse complement strand
ATTTCTCCTCTTAAAGGACTTATATTCTGACAGGTAAGAGCAATAGAAACTGGTGAGATGTTGGAAAAAAATTCTCCTCTATCCATGGCCTTCAATAGCATTGGATTTTTGGTGCCCACATCATCAACTTTACTCATATTGATCTTGTAG
The DNA here is from genome assembly GCF_016433145.1 of Gracilinanus agilis. Taxonomy (NCBI): domain Eukaryota; kingdom Metazoa; phylum Chordata; class Mammalia; order Didelphimorphia; family Didelphidae; genus Gracilinanus; species Gracilinanus agilis. The sequence continues at coordinate 6,620 of NW_025367926.1, read as the reverse complement.
CCTCCCAAGCCTCAAGAGCTTATTCATACAAGTGGTTCTCTAGTGAGATCTCTCTCCTTGGTGCTGAACTTCAGACACAATTGTCCATGTGACAGTGAGAAGACATTGAATTTGAGAGTTAAGAGACCTGGACACTACTTACATAACCTTGGTTAAGCCATGACCTCATTTTGGCCTATAGTTTTCCTGTCTGTAAACTGACAGGGTTGGACTAATTGACCTTGAAGTTCCCTTCATGCCCTCAAATGTCACCACTCACACAGCTAACGCTTACTCTAAAAAGCAAAGAGGTCATTGCCATCAGTGCGTACTTGGGTTTAAATAATCAATGAACGTTTATCAAGGCCCACCTTGCGTCAGGCACTATGCTAAGCATTGGAGAATCAAAGTTACAGAATGAAATAATCCTACCTCTCAAGGAGGTTACATGGAACAGCTAAGTGATTGCAGTGCATAGAGCCATGGGCCTGGAGTCAGGAGGACCTGAATTAGAATTCTGACTCAGAACTTACTAGCTATGTGACTCTGGTCAAGTCAATTAACTATACTCTGCCTCAGTTTCCTTATTTGTAAAATGGAGATAATAAAAGGACCTATCTCACAAGGTTGTTTTTTAAGTGGAAATGAGATTTGCAAAACTAAGCATGATGTAAATGCTTGATATTATAATTTTCAATTTCTAATAGAACCTACAACATGTGTTAATATTATTATTAATCATAACAACATTATTAAGACTTATTATTGATATGGTTAACAATGATGAAAATGATTGGGGACACAATACATGTTTAATAACATTAATAATCATGATGACAAATAATAATTATTGATAGTGATATTCTTAAAACAATAATAAATCATACTGAGGGCTATAACACATGATAATAATATTATTAAGAACCATGACATTATTAGTAATGACAGATATTGATATTATTAACACAGTTTTTATTTTAATTTTTCACACAGAATAATAAGAAATTATAGCAATCAATAAGCATGAATTTCTAATAAAGGCTAAGACATGTTAATGACATTGAAATCAAACAATACTATAAATAATTACACATTTGTTATTAACAATAATAATTAATACCAATGAACTATAACATGTTGATGATGCCATTAATAATCATAATTACATTATTAATAGGAAGATATGTATATCATTAACAAGAATAATAAATCATACCAGGGGCCACAAACACATGCTAGTAACATTATTAATAATTTTAATGTCATTAATAATAATGATTAATATTTATCTTATTAACAATCATAATAATTAAAAAGGGCATATAACATGTTAATGATATCATTAATAATCACAGCAAAATAATCATATAACAAATAGCAAAAAATAATCATAGCAAATTGTTAATAAAATTATAGGTATTGATATTATTAACAACAATAATACATTTTAATGGAGGCTATAACACATATAGAAAAACAGCAGCTTGGAAAGGAAACATTGGTCTGGAGAGTCACAGGGATTGTGAGCAGAGCAATAGGACAGTAGATTCAATTGGTCAGTCAATCAAATATTTCTTAAACACTTATTTTGTGTCAGGTACCATGCTAGGTCTTAGGGATGCAAGTAAGAACACAACAATTTCTGCTTTTCAGAAGCTTATATTATACCGGAGGGAGACGGCATATTTATAAATAAATAAGTTGTGTCCCTTCCAGCAACAAAAGAGGCAATAATTTGATTGCTGTTCCCAGAGCAAGAGTATTGGACAGCAGTGGGCCGGGGGTGGATGCACATGCAGATTGGGGTACAACACAAGTCGTCCAGGCTGGGTGTACCCTGCTGTCCTAGTAGATGCCTTGGTGAGACATGAAGCATGCCCTTGCTGTACCATCTAGGACTGTAACTGATGTTTCTTTAGAATGATGGCCCTGGATCAATAGGAAAACATTTCTGCACCCTAATTTGTATCGTCACACACACACACACACACACACACACACACACACACACACACACATATATGAGAGAAAGATTTCTATCTTTAATGCTTGAGTGTAAAAAATGTTTTCATGCCCCGAGAAATAAACATTGGCTCACCACCCAGCGATGCCAATAAATGAGGGAGGGGCTGCTGTAATGCCACATATCAATAGGAAGAATATATTATCCGAAACATTTTCGCATTTGTTTTCTCATTGGGCCCTTAATCTCTCTGGTTCTTGGTTTCCCTCTTCTTCCAAATAACCTCTGATAAAATCCAGTCATGGGCATCACTTTCAGCAATGAGAAGGTGATAGTCCTGCTCTCTTTTATGGCAGTCACAACCAAAGCTGCAGTTTGAGATTCAGGACTGGGCACCAGGCTTTAGAAAGGACACTGATAAGCTTTAGAATGATAGTCAGAGGACAGCAGCCGGTATGCTGACCGGCCCTGAGTTCGTGACATTTGAGGATGAGCCCAAAGAGAAGAGACGGGGGTGAAATGAGGACTGTTTTCAAATGTAAGAAGGATTGTTCTGTGGGAGAGGGATCAGACTTGTTCTACTTGGCCCCAGAGGGGTAGAGGCTGGAGGAGAAATTTCAGAAAGGCAAATGTAGACAACAGGCTTTAAAATCTATCATCTCATTTCATTCTCACAACAGCCCTGTGAGGCCCAGAAATGGAGATATATTTAGAGCTAAAATAGAGATAAAATCACCTTAGTGATACACTTTCTCCCTTCCTCAATCGTATCTAGGAGGAAACAGAGCCACAGTAATAAGGAGACTTGGATTCAAAGTAGGCTTTGATCATAGGATCATAGTTGGAGAGCTGGAAGGGACCTTAGAAGCCATGAATCCTATCCTTTCATTTCACAGATAAGGAAACTGAGGCTTAGAGAGATTAAATGATTTGGGATTGTAGATGGATGACCACCACTAAGTCGTCCAATTCAGCTCATTATTTTTGTTGTTCAATCATTCAGTCATGTCTGACTCTTCATTTCACAAGTGAGGAAACTGAGACCAAAGGGATTATGACTCGACCAAGGTCACAAAGATGGCAGCACTGGGATATGAATCCAGTCCCCCGTCTCCTTGCCATTGCAACACGCCGCTCTGCTCACTTGTTCCATTTGAGCAGAGTTACGTCTGTTCCCCTTCTCATGTGCAAGAAAGATATCCCAAAGTTGACTTTTTTGTCATCTCTTCCCAGCTTTCCTCCCTGAGGCACCCTCTCTCGAGCCTCTGGTCGCCCAGCCCCAGGACCTCTTGTTTCCTCGGGTGCCGCTCAGATGTGCTCTGATACCAGTCTGAAGAATGAGATTGATGTTAAGTATCCAGACATCAGCAATAAACACACACACACACACACACACACGGCAAAGCAAAAACCTCGGCCACCCAACAGGTCAATAAATGATGAGAAAATGAGGCAATGGTTACAGACTCGTTTTAAAGCACTTTGTAAATAAGCTGCCGTGGTGATGAGGCTCAGTGATATGGCTCATGGAATCATTTGTGGCTTTGTAGGATGCCGCCCAGCCTGCCCATTTCATGGAGACCACTGAGGCCAGGAATGGGAAGACACTTGCCCAAGGACACACAGGGCTGAGAGGCAGAGTCAGAACTAGAATTTGGGATCTTTGGGCTCCAAGGACAGGGCCCTGCCCCCAATCCACTCTCATCCTCTGGGCTAGTTCAGCTCAGGTCTGCTTTTTGTTTCTGTCCTCAGTGGAGGTCTAGGAATGTGGGGGTTCGCAGACCCCTGGAGAAGAAGTGAGTCTCCTGGAAGTTACATGTTATACAGAAGAGCATTTTCTATCTGGCAGTTTTTGAGTCTGGAGAGAGGTGCAGATCTTTCCTCCTCTGTTCTAGGCAGGCAAGAATACATGAGAATATTTCTCTGAAACCATACAGTAAAAAGGGCAAGGAAGGCAATGAGCATTTATTGGGTACCTACTCAGCCAGGCAACACGCTTAGCACTCTACAGAGTTTATTTATTTGTTATGATTATAGTTATTATTATTCATGCCATTTGTGGCCCTTGGGAGCTAGGTGCTACTGTTATCTCCATGCTAAAGTTAGGGACACTGAGGCAAGCAGGTTAAGTGATTTGTTCAGAGTTACGCAGCTAGTGAGTGTCTCAGGTTGGGTTTGAATTCAGGCTTTCCTGATACCAGGCCCAGTGCTATCTACTGTGTTGTTATTCAGTTGTTCAGTTGTGTCTGACTCTTTATGACCCCATTTGGAGTTTTCTTGGCAGAGATACTGGAGCAGTTTTCTGTTTCCTTCTACAGCTCATTTTATAGATGAAGAAACTGAGGACAACTGAGGTAAATATAGGTAGTAAGTGTCTGAGGCTAGATTTGAACTCAGGATCTTGACTCTAGGCTCGAGCTATATTTGCTGGGTCACCTAACTCTCCACCTATCTACTGTACCACTTAGTAATAATAGGATTGTAGATTTTCTTAACTATTATCCCTCCATCTTTAATTGACGATCATAATACAGAGTCAGTCAGGTAAGAAGTAGGTTAGTATAGTGGGTAGAACATCAGGCTTACAATGATGGAGATTTGAGTTTGGCATATGCTAGCTGTGTGGCCTTGGACAAGTCACTTACCCTAGTTTAGCCTTAGTTTCATTAGCTATAAAATGGGAATAATAATAGCACCTCTTCACAGGATTATAGTAAGGATTAAGTGAGATATTTTTTGTAAACTTTGCAAACCTTAAAGTACTGTATAAATGTTAGCTATTGTCAATCTTATTTAGAAGCTCTTTAATCCAACCCTACAGATGAGAAGACAGAGGTTAGTGACTTGGCCAATGTCACGTAGACAATAAATAGCAGAGCTGGTTGTTGACCCCAAGTCTTCTCCCAGTCTCTCCTATAGCACCTTGCATCTTGTGTGACTGATGCTGTGTTATTCTTCAACCTAAAGGTGGAAGGAAGGGGGTGTGTATATTATGGGGGAAACCACTCTTGTCAGAGCAGTTTATGAGTTATTCTTAATAAATATTTATTGAACAACCAAATGACAACAAATGTGCCAGAATGAATACATCCAAATGGCAGCCTTTCCAAAGGAAGCTGTGCATTTATTCCAAGTTGACACCATTGCTTAAAACAGACATATGTCACGTATTAAAGTGAAATTCTGAAACAAGAGGTTTGGGTCTGGTCTAAGCTTTGTCACTAACTTGCTGTTTGACCTCAGAGAGTCTTTCACTCCCTGGGCTTCAGGCTCCTTTTATGTGATACAGAGGAGTTAGACTGGCTGACCTCTAGAGTGCCTTCCAGGAAGGAAGTTATTTTATTGGAACTGGAATGAGTTGAGATTATTTTCTCCAGGATTACCAATGATCTCTTAACTTCCAAGTCCAATAACCTTTTCTCAGCCCTCATCTTTCTTGATCTCACTGTAATCTCTGACAACCCTCCCACCCATCTACCTTTTCCTGGGCAGTTCCCACTCACTTGGCTCCTGTGCCAGTGCTCTGTCTTGGTTTTCCTCTGGCATGCCTGGCTGTTCCTTCTCAGTCTCCCTTCTTGGATCATTCTTTTCTTGCTCGCTAAGTGTGAGTGGGTGTCTCTCCAGGCTCTGTCTCTTGTCTTCGCTCTGTATGTTCTTTCCTTGATCTTTTCAGCTCAGATAAGTCCAATTATAAAGTTTCACAACCTGGCCCCTTCCTACCTTTCCAGTCTTCTTACATACCCACTCTCCAATCCAGCCACCCTGGGCTGCATTTCCTTGAACTTAACATTCTATCTCCCAGCTTTACACTGGCTAGCTCATGTCACAGGAATTCTCTGTCTCACCTCTTCTCTCCCCTCAGTATTTAGATCTGAGTCTACTTTCTATAGAAGGTCTTTCCTCATCTTTCCTCCCTTCCTCTTCTCCACTTATTTCTCCCTCAGATTACCTTCTACTGTACTACATATATTTTGTATGTTATTTGCATGTTGTCTCTCCTACTAAAATGGAAGCTCCTCGAGGGCAGAAACAATTTCTCAAAACTTTCTTCTATCTCTAGTACTTAACACCAATGCCTGACATCTAGTAAGCACTTAATTGTCGTCTGATTGACTCACCAATCTATTTTTTATTCCAGTCTCTCACAATCTCAGAATTCTCATACTATATTACCTGGTCTCTGTTAGCTCCTTACTGTGGATAGAATAGCCTTTGTGAGTTGTCTGGTTTCATAGTAGACCCTTCCCATTAGGGGTCCAGTGGTGACATTCATAGGCACACTAGTACTTAGGAGAGCCATGGAGACAGGTAGTAGCCAAGATGGTATCAGGAGCGAAATGACTCTAAGAAGTCAATCCTTGCATTGAGAGCCAGATCCAGAGATGGGAGCTCCCAGTTCAAATCTGCCCTCAGACACTTCCTAGCTGTATGACCCTGGTCAAGTCACTTAACCCCCATTGGCTAGCCCTTAACCACTCTTCTGCCTTGGAACCAATCCACAGTATTGATTCTAAGACAGAAAGTAAAGGTTAAAAAAAAAGTCAATCTTGAGGTTGAATTAAGAAAAGAAACCTTTATCTTTACAAACCAGGACTATTCTAGAACCATCCTTTTAATTAGAATGTCATTGTCCTAGATAGATAACTTCCATTTCCCTAGAGGAGAGACCCATTCCATT
>NW_025367925.1:0-9065 GCF_016433145.1 Gracilinanus agilis | reverse complement strand
TCTTTAAAAAACAAAAAAAATAAATATAGTTGTCCATTTTCAATCCAGTATCTCCTTTCCAATTGTCCTCAATTTTTCTTTTCTTTTCTTTTTAATTTTTCTTCATTAATTTTTTAAATTTCTCATCTTCTGTCTTAGAATTGATACTAAGTATAGGTTCCAGGGTACAAGAGCAGTAAGGTCTAGGCATTTGGGGTTATGACTTGCCCAAGTTCACATTAGCTAGGAAGTATTTGAGGCCAGATTTTAACCCAGGATCTTCTCTCTTCAGGCCTACTTCTCTATTCACTGAACTCTCCATGATTTTTCAAAATCACTAACAGTGTCTCAGAAACAGCATCTGACAGTTCTTTCATCATTCTTAAATGCACTTTTTCTCATCCTGGTGACTTGAACCCATTGAGGGAAACTAAGTACTCTCTTAACAGATCCTCACTTAGCTTGGTTTTCTATTCCATATCAAGCATGTTTTTCCTTTTTTTCCCAAGACTGAAAATAATTATAATTTGTAGAGAGAAAAGTAGGAAAATAAGAAATATTATATCTTTTTTTCTTGTCCATTGTTATCATCCTGCTTTAGTAAGGAATCCTTTCCATTTCTTCATTTTTTTTTGCCCCCCATGATGAGTAAAAAAGGCTTTTTTAGGATGTTCTTAGTAGCCATCACCAGCCCTAGCTCACTCTGAACTCCTGGGCTTCCAGATGCCATTTTTATAGGTTGGCACCATTATTTTGTGTTTATCCTTGATTTCTTGCCCTTGCTTCTCTTTTCTATTGTCATATTCAAACCCTGGGAGTTGAGAGTCACGTCTTGATTGACAGGTGAAGACAGTTGGACATCAGAATGTTCCCAGAGGCCATGAGGACAGGAGGAAAGGCAGTTGGCCAGAAAGGGTATAAATACCCTGGGAGCCCCCTGACAGGGACCCCTTGGACCCCTTGTCTTTTGGGACCTTGACTTTGCTTTGGCTGAGCCTTGCCTAAACTCTTGCCTTGGACATTTGATCTTGAACATTGATTGACCTGTGGGTCAGACCATGGATCCTCTGATTCTCTCTGAATCCCTAGATATTTAGTCACCTAAACCATCTCTAGATATTTAGGTATCCTGGGGTCAGGGGGGATCCGGGAAGTGGGTAGGAGAAGAAGAGGGTAGTAAGGGTGGCATTTCCTGAAGGCTGTAGGACCGGCACAACAACTAGCAGTAAGAAACTGAGAGAAATCATCAATATTTGTGTCATCCAAACAGTTTGCTCACTCTGGTTTGGCTGTGGCCAGGCTGAGCCAGAGGAGGTGAAGAACAAGCCCAGCATTACTGAACAGCCTACAGTTCTGAGGGATTATTGTCATAGCTTTAGTGATAGGGTCACCCGTTCCCCAACCCGTTCCTGATCATTCCTTTCCCTTGTATACAACATAGATAAAAGTTATTAAGTACCTTCCTGGAGTAGTTATTCCATCACCACTCTGGGGAGGGAGCAACACAGTCAGATGAACGTTATCCAGGGCTGATAGAGCCCAATACCAATAATCAATCAACCCCAGGTGGGACCTGAAAGGGTTACCCATCCACTGACCTTTAGGGATCCTGCCTGGGCACTGTTATAAAGAAGGGCAGTTATTATAACATCCAGCTGGGTGGCAGGACTCGGGTGTCCCTGCACCAGTCATTAGGGGAACCAAACCACAGCTTACTCAGATCAATATCTCAGATTACTACTACTAATAACCAGCCTAATTGTGGTAGTATCTAGATTACCCCCTATTCTTTTATAACACTATACATGCCTTTTTAAAAAAAACCTTATCTTCCATCTTAGAATCAATACTATGTGTTGGTTCCAAGGTTTAAAGAATGATAAGGGCTAGGCAATGGAGATTAAGTGACTTGCACAGGATTACATAGCTAGTAAATGTCTGAGGTTAGATTTGAACCCAGGACCTCCCTGTCACTAGGCATGACTCCCTATCTACTAAGTCATCTAGTGGCCCCTTATACATGCCTTTTTCTGATTTGAATTTTTTAATTAATTAATTTAGAATATTTTTCCATGGTTACATGATTCATGTTCTTTCCCTCCCTCCCATAGCCAACGAGCAATTCCATTGGGTTTTACATGCGTCATTGATGAAGACCTATTTCCATATTATTAATATTTTCATTTAGGGTAATTGTTTAGAGTCTACATCCCTGGTCATATCCCCATCAACCCATGTGATCAAGCAGTTGTTTTTCTTCTGTGTTTCTGCTCCCACAGTTCTTCCTCTGAATGTGGATAGCATTCTTTCTCATAAGTCCCTCAGAATTGTCCTGGGTCATTGCATTGCTGCTAGTACAGAAATCCATTACATTCTATTTTACCACAGTGTATTGGTCTCTGTGTACAACGTTCTTCTGGCTCCTCTCCTTTCACTCTGCATCAATTCCTGGAGGTCTTTCCAGTTCACATGGAATTCCTCCAGTTCATTATTCCTTTGAGCACAATAGTATTCCATCACCAACAGATACAGCAACTTGTTCAGCCATTCCCCAAATGAAGGACACCCCCTCCTTTTCCAGTTCTTTGCCACCACCAAGAGTGTGGCTATAAATATTTTTATACATCTTTTTCCTTATGATCTCTTTGGGGTATAAACCCTGCAGTAGTATGGCTGGATCAAAGGGCAGTCAGTCTTTTAAAGCCCTTTGGGCACAGTTCCAAATTGCCATCCAGAATGGTTGGATCAATTTACAAATACATGCCTTTTAAAAGTGTAATGTGGTCCTACACTTTGCAGAAGTGGGAGGTCCATGAGTTTGGAACACTGCATGTATTTTCACATTTATTGGATGTGTTAATCAGTTTTACTGATTTTTTTTCTTTTTTTTGTTTTGTTTTGTCTTCAAAATTGTCACTTGTTACATGGGATAGCTCTCTTGGAGGAGAAAGGGACAGGTTATAGGGCAGGGTAGAATTTTGGTAACTTAAAAAAATACAAAAGACACTAATAAAAAATTAAAATATACAATTTTGTAATCTTCCTGAATATCCATATTAGTCTCCTGAGTTAGCTTCCTTTTTATTCATTCTCATGGGAACTATATGTGGGTTGAATCAATGATCATTTAAGAAAAATTTCAACTCCTTTCCCTAGGTAGCATAGTGGCTAGAACATGGAACGTTCTAGAGTCAGGAGTCAGGAGGACTTGAGTTCAGATACAGTCTTAGAAACTTACTAGCTGTGTGGCTCTGGGCACATCACTTAATCTCCTTTTTTTTCTTTTTAAACCCTTACCTTCCATCTTAGAATCAATACTGTGTATTGGTTCTAAGGCAGAAGAGAGTTAAGGGCTAGTCAATGGGGGTTAAGTGACTTGCCCAGGGTCACACACTTAGGTAGTGTCTGAGAGCATATTTAAACCCAGGACCTCCCCTCTCTGGGCCTGGTTCTCAATCCACAGAACCACTCAGCTGCCCCACACTTAATCTCCTTTTGCCTCAATTTTCTCATATGTAAAATGAGTATAACAATAGCACTTATCTCACAGGATGGTTGTGAAGATCAAATAAGATAATAATTATATAATACAGCAGAGTACCTGGCACACAGTAAATACTTTCTAAATGTAAACTAGGAGGCAGTCAGGTGGTAGAATGAATAGAGAACCAGGCCTGGAGGTCTGACCTCAGTTACTTCCTAGCTGTGTGACCCTGGGCAAGTCACTTAACCCCCATTGTCTAACCCTTACTGCTCTTCTCCCTTTGAAATGATACCTAATAATGATTCTAAGACAGAATGTAAGGGTTTTTAAAAAATAAAATAAAATAAATGTAAGCTAGCTATACAATCCAGCAACAGAAAAATATTCCTATGTCTGAAGCCAATGAAGAATAAAGGCCCCCCTTTTCCCCTTATCAAGGGAGACCCAGGGACGTATGGGCCGTAGGAGAAAGAGAATATCAGAAGCTGAAGATTTAGGAAGGCTGCATAGCAAAGGAAGAACAGTTCTGAGCTCAAGGTTTTGGGGGCCATGCAGCCATCAACTCTTCTCCAGGCCTATTTCAAGGTACCAGAACATAGACTGGGGGCTGGAGCTGGTCTTTTTTTGAGATTAGAATCTGACATGGGTGTGGAGAAGGAAGGGGAATGGAAAAAGAACTATCATTTGTGCTGAGAAAGTGGTGAGAACAGTGGCCAGGATGTGCAAGGAACACATGGAGGTTCTGAGCAGTCCAGCAGGGCTGGAGTGGAAAAAAAGAGTAGTGTGGTGCTTGGTCAAAATCCAAGAAGGAAGTGAAGTTCAGTTATTTCCAGTTGTAGACCCACAATTCCTTTCTTACCCAGAATCCTTTCCCAGAGCTTCTCTCAAAATTCCCTTCTTTAAACTAACCCTAGAAAACCAGACTATCCCTAACTATATTCCTACAATACTAAGCCCAGAAAACTAGGTTGTGAACTAGATTCTAAATGTCTTATACCTGAGTTTGGTGCCTTAGACCTATATTTGGAGGCTTAGCAAATCTTTTTTTTTTCCATCACCATCTTCTTGCCAAGCCACTCAGGAACACCATGCTCTCCCTTATTTTCCAAGCCTTGGTTTAGGAAGAGTAATTAAGTCAATACTACCATTGCTGCTGCCAAGGGCAGATCAATGGATTAGCCCATGGGCAATCTCCATCTTTGTGACCAAAATGCCCCACCTCGTCCACCCATTTTAGAGTGTCAGCTCCTTGAGGTCAAGGATATGTGTCTTTTATATTTTAAATCACAGTGCCTGGGACATTATGAGTGCTTGAAAGATGTTTCATTCATTCTTCGTAGAAACTTTGGCCATCCTTTTTCCCATCAACCCAAACTAAGATGTGTGTGGACTTTTCCTGAGTGGAGAATTCCTCCTGAGAAGAAGTTTTTGGCCAATTCCAAGGCCTTATTCTCATTCTTTTTTTCTTGATCCATGCATGGAACAATCATGTAAGTCAAGATACTCTTATACCAAGCTTTGTTTAATCTTACAACATCACTCCCAAGAATCTTACAAGGACTTTGACTCTCCTGGACAGTGTTATGAGAACAAGTCTTTTTCAAAATGGAGTGAGATGGAAAGATTCTGGGATCTCTCATAAAGAGGAACTCATGCACTTATTATTAAATATTATAATTATTATTAAGAACATATTGTGTGCTAAGCACTGACCATACAAATAAAGGCAAAAATAGTCCCTGTTCTCAAAAGCTCACATTCTAATAGGCAAGACAACATATACAAACAAGTATGCAGAAATAAGATTGTCACACAATAAATTGAAGATAGCCTCCGAGTGAAGGTACTAGCATTAAGGGTGATTGGGAAAGGCTTCTTGAAGAAGATGGGATTTTAGCTGAGACCTGAAGAAAGCCAGGAGGTGAGGAGAAGGAAGAAGAGAAATTCCAGGCATGGAAGGAGATTGGTGATGAAGGGTCTTATGTAAGGAACACTGAGGAGTCCAGTGTGACCAGTGTTCCTGGATCATAGAGTATGTGGAGGGAAATAAAGCTTAAGACTGGAAAGGTGGGAAGAAGACAAATAGTGAAGATCTTGAAAAGACAAATAGAAGATTTTATATGTGATCCTAGAGGTAATAGAGAGGCAGTAGAGTTCACTGAATGGTTAGTGGGTAGGACAGGACTTGTACTTTGGGAAGACCACTTTGACAGCTCAGTGGAGGATGAGCCAAAATAGGGAGAGACATAAGGTGGGGGAGATCAATTGAGAGGCTAGTGTAGTAACTCAGGTGTGATGTGAATGAGGTCTGTCCACAGGTAGTGGTTGCCTCAGAGGAGACCAGGAGTACATGTATGATAAATGATGGGAAGGTAAATCAACAATTCTTGGCAACAGTTGGATAAAGAGAAGAGAGAAAGTAAGGAGTTGAGGATGAATCTGGGCTGTGAGTTTGGATGACTAGGAGGAGAGTGGTACCCTCACCAGTAATAAGAAGATCTATTGAAAGGTCCTAATAGCATGGTAAATGGAAGAAAAGAGCTCTAGGAAAGATTCTTCCTCTTCAGCCCTTGGTCTTACTTCAACTTTTCCTTTATTCGCTGCTATCTGAGCAGGATTTGGAGGCTGCCTGTCCACCAGAGCATTGCACGTACATGATTCAATTAACCTTTAAGGTAGCTCGGGAAGTTTGTGCGAGAGGAGATCCTCACATTAATGGGCAGCCTGACACAGACAATTAAGTCTGATCAGATGAAGAGGGCATTGGGGACATCATTAGCATCCTCTACTGAAGACTATATGGGGTGTAAAAGTGGTTTAATTTCTGCTGCAGAAGGAAGAAGAGAGGGAAGCTGCTTCAAGTTCCCTGCATTTTTTGGCTTATTAAATATTTCATTTCCCCACCGTAGGCATTAAACGAGCCTGGTGTTTGGGTCTGTGCGCTGCTTCCCATCTTTCTTTTACAGTGCTGAAATCCACCCAGTGATCGTTTCTCAGTTATTAAAACTTTGCATTAAGCAAGAGGTGCTGTGTAAAAACAAACATAAATAGAGACAGATGGAGAGATTCCTATAAAAGGAAGAGCTTCAAGTAAGATAACTGGGTAGGGGTGGTGTGGTTGGGTGGGTCTGTGGGGGACTAAAGGGAATGATGATGTGTGAGGTTTGGGGGAAGAGTAATGTTTTTACTTTACGGGAAATGGGAATTGGGAAAGCTGGCCTTGACTGGGGATAGAGATCTAGGCAAATGGAGGCTGGGGGTAGGGGTGGCTACTCTCTTGGAAAGGCACCCTGCTTTCCCAGAGCTGACAGCCCCATTCTCATTGAGATTCACCAAATGTTCTTCCTGTTATTCTTTTAATGCCTTCGATGATCTCACTTTCTCCAGGAAACATTTGAAAAAGTATAGAAATGGTGTTGATTTTCCTTGAAGGATGATAATTCACATATTATAGTCTTTCTTTCCTCTCTTCTTTTCTCCCTTATGTTCTTGCCCTTTCCTTGTGTTCACCACTGACAAATATATTTACTTAAATATTCAACGGGATTATAATTGCACCAATGGAGAAAACCCCCTTCACCAAACAGATTGCAATTAGTCTATTACTCAGTGGGGAAGTTGTGTAGGGAGTTGTCACATAAAGAGCTACTAAGAGGCAAACATGAGATTGGAACTCAGATTTTCCCATTTTGTTCTAGAATCACATCCATTATTATACTGTTCCAAATTTAAAAAAAAATATATTATTGACTTTATTAGAAGGAGGAGGAATAAGAGTGATAGTAGTTATCAGAGTAGTAGTAATAATAATAGCAGAAGCAGTAGTAATAAAAGAAGTAGCAGTAATAGTGGTAGTAATAATAGTAATAATAATAGAAGTAGCAATAGTGTAGTAGTAATAGTAAGAATAAAAGTAGTAGTAGTAGTAATAAGAGAAGTAGTGATAGTAGTATAAATAATAGAAGTAATAGTAATATAGTAGTAGTAGTAGCAGCAGCAAGAGCAGCAGCAGTAACAGTAGTAGAAGTAGGTAGTAGTAATAGAGGCAACCTGGATAGTCTCTGACCTTAGAATCATAAAAACATGAGTTGAAGTCCTTCCATGATACATATCCTCTCTGGGCACCTCTGTGGGCTTCAGGAGACTCTATAAGTTATAAAGAAAGTTCAGATGTACATTGGCAGAAGAAATTTCTTACTGGGAACTTCCTCCATTGAGGAAATCGATCCATTAAAAATGTTCTTATTATTCAAATACTTAGTGTGTCTTTTATTTGATCAAGGTGGACATTCCCTCCCATGATGGGTATCCCAGCCTTTCCACACCTGACCACCTTGTGTAGCTCTTGTCCATGGCCTTTCTGAAGACCGCCACATGGGTTTCTCATGGCATTTGGAGAGCTGCCCCAAATGGAGGACATGGACCATCCATCGTTTCTCATCACTTATCACTTTTGTCTTGTGAGTAACACAAATTAAAAACAGATGAGTACAGCAATGGTCCAGAACAAGATTTTCAGGTATGTGGACAACCTACAGAGCTTGCCCATCTGTGTGTGTATATCTTTACATATGTAATGCACATTTAAATATATACATATTTTTGCATATACGTGTATATATTCACATTGTTGCTGTTTTTCAGTCTTGTCCCACTCTTCTAACTGCATTTGGGGTTTTCTTGGCAGGCACTGGAGTGGTTGGCCATTTCCTTTTCCAGTTCATTTTACAAATGAGGAAACTGAGGCAAACAAGATTAAGTGACTTGTCCAAGGTCAGACAGCTAGTAAGTATCCCACATCAAAGTCTTTTCTTCTTGGGCAGGACTTACTAGACCTTTTATTCCAAGAGTATAGGCAACCTGTGAAAACCCTACTATTTCACAGGGAGGCATTGAAGGAAGACTTTGGTGGAAGTCAAAATATATACCACATTATGTTATATTATACTATTTTCTTTCTGTACCATTGTCTCCATCATAGTCTTCTTCAGAATCAGTCTGTCAACTGGAGCCAGGAAGTCTGGAGCTCAAATTTGCCTCAGATACTTACTAGCTGTGTAACCCTGGGCCAGTCACTTAACCCTGTTGGCCTCAGTTTCCTCATCTGTCAAATGAGCTAGAGAAGGAAATAGCAAACCATTCCAGTATCTTTGCCAAGAAAACCCCAAATGAGGTCACAAAAAGAATTGGATCCAACTGAAAAATGACTTAACAACAACTACTACTACGATGTGCCAGATGCTGTGTTAAGCCATGGAAAGACAAAACAACCCAAAAACCATAATGTCTGGGGGGCAGCTGGGTAGCTCAGTGGATTGAGAGCCAGGCCTAGAGATGGGAGGTCCTAGGTTCAAATCTGGTCTCAGACACTTCCCAGCTGTGTGACCCTGGTCAAGTCACTTGATTGACCCCCATTGCCTACCCTTACCACTCTTCTGCCTTGGAGCCAATACACAGTATTGACTTCAAGACGGAAGGTAAGGTTTTAAAAAAAAATCATGATGTCTGCTCTCAAGAAGCTCCCAGTTCTCACAAGGCATGCCTCTTCTTTCTTCTTTCTTCTTTCTTCCTTCTTCCTTCTTCCTTCTTCCTTCTTCCTTCT
>NW_025367924.1:0-8573 GCF_016433145.1 Gracilinanus agilis | reverse complement strand
TCACCTATAATGAAGGGGAAATTAAGGCAACCATTAAGAACTATTTCACCCAATTATATGGCAACAAATACAACAATTTAGGAGATATGGATGAATATTTACAAAAATATAAATTGCCTAGATTAACAGCAGAAGAAATAGAATACCCAAATAATCCCATATCAGAAATAGAAATTGAACAAGCCATTAAAGAACTCCCTAAGAAAAAATCTCCAGGGCTTGATGGATTCACAAGTGAATTCTATCAGACATTCAAAGAGCAACTAATCCCAATACTATACAAATTATTTGATATGATAAGCAAAGAAGGAGTCCTACCAAATTCATTTTATGACACAAATGTGGTACTGATTCCAAAGCCAGGGAGACCAAAAACAGAGAAAGAAAACTATAGACCAATCTCCCTAATGAACATAGATGCAAAAATCTTAAATAGAATATTAGCAAAGAGACTCCAGCA
Organism: Gracilinanus agilis; assembly: GCF_016433145.1. Classification (NCBI taxonomy): domain Eukaryota; kingdom Metazoa; phylum Chordata; class Mammalia; order Didelphimorphia; family Didelphidae; genus Gracilinanus; species Gracilinanus agilis. The sequence continues at coordinate 8,113 of NW_025367924.1, read as the reverse complement.
AGTAATTAAGAAGGTCATCCACCATGATCAGGTGGGATTTATACCAGGAATGCAAGGTTGGTTCAACATTAAGAAAACCATCCACATAATTGACCATATCAACAGTCTAACAAACAAAAATCACATGATTATCTCAATAGATGCTGAAAAAGCCTTTGACAAAATACAGCATCCATTCCTATTGAAAACATTGAAAAGTATAGGAATAGAAGGACCCTTCCTAAAAATAATAAACAGTATATACCTAAAACCATCAACAAGCATTATATGCAATGGGGATAAATTAGAAGCCTTCCCAATAAGATCAGGAGTGAAACAAGGATGCTGTATTCTTTTATTCAACATAGTACTAGAAACACTAGCAATAGCAATTAGAGAAGAAAAAGAAATTGAAGGTATCAAAACAGGCAATGAGGAGACTAAGCTATCACTCTTTGCAGATGATATGATGGTCTACTTAAAAAATCCTAGAGAATCAACTAAGAGGCTGGTAGAAATAATCAACAACTTTAGCAAAGTGGCAGGATACAAAATAAATGCACATAAATCATCATCATTTCTATACATTTCCAACACATTAGAACAGCAAGAAGTAGAAAGAGAAACACCATTTAAAATCATCCTAGACAATATAAAATACTTGGGAATCAATCTAACAAAACAAACACAGCTATTATACGAAAACAACTACAAAACACTTTCCAAACAAATAAAACTGGACCTCAACAATTGGAAAGCCATTAACTGTTCATGGGTAGGACAATCTAACATAATAAAAATGAACATACTACCCAAATTAATTTACCTATTTAGTGCCATACCTATCAAATTACCAAAAAACTTCTTTACCGAATTAGGAAAAACTATAACAAATTTCATTTGGAATAAGAAAAGATCAAGAATATCAAAGGAAATAATGAAAAAAAATGTGAAGGAAGGGGGCCTAGCAGTACCAGATATCAAACTATACTATAAAGCAGCAGTCATTAAATCAATATGGTACTGGCTAAGAGATAGAAGGGAGGATCAATGGAATAGACTTGGGGTTAATGATGTCAGCAAGACAGTGTATGATAAACCCAAAGAGTCCAATTTTTGGGACAGGAATCCACTATTTGACAAAAACTGTTGGGAAATTTGGAAAACAATATGGGAGAGATTAGGTTTAGATCAACATCTCACACCCTACACCAAGATAAATTCAGAATGGGTGAATGACTTGAATATAAAGAGGGAAACTATAAATAAGTTAAGTGAACACAGAATAGTATACCTGTCAGACCTCTGGGAAAGGAAAGATTTTAAAACCAAGCAAGAGTTAGAGAAAATTACCAAATGTAAATTTAATGGTTTTGATTATATTAAGCTAAAAAGCTTTTGTACAAACAAAAACAATGTAGTCAAAATCAGAAGGGAAACAACAAATTGGGAAAAAATCTTTATAACGAAAAACTCTGACAGGGGTCTAATTACTCAAATATACAAGGAGTTAAAGCAAATGTATAAAAAATCAAGCCATTCCCCAATTGATAAATGGGCAAGAGACATGAATAGGCAATTTTCAGGTAAAGAAATCAAAAGTATCAATAAGCACATGAGAAAATGTTCTAAATCTCTAATAATTAGAGAAATGCAAATCAAAACAACTCTGAGGTATCACCTCACACCTAGCAGATTGGCTAAAATGAAAGAAGGGGAGAGTAATGAATGTTGGAGGGGATGTGGCAAAATCGGGACATTGATGCATTGCTGGTGGAGTTTTGAACTGATCCAGCCATTCTGGCTGGCAATTTGGAACTATGCCCAAAGGGCTATAAAAGACTGCCTGCCGTTTGATCCAGCCATACCATTAATGGGTTTGTTCCCCAAACAGATCATAGATAAACAGACTTGTATGAAAATATTTATAGCTGCGCTTTTTGTGGTGGCAAAAAACTGGAAAATTAGGGGATGTCCTTCAATTGGGGAATGGCTGAACAAACTGTGGTATATGCGGGTGATGGAATACTATTGTGCTAAAAGGAATAATAAACTGGAGGAATTCAATGCAAATTGGAGAGACCTCCAGGAAGTGATGCAGAGCGAAAGGAGCAGAACCAGAAGAACATTGTAGACAGAGACTGATATACTATGGTAAAATCAAATGTAATGGGCTCCTGTACCAGCAGCACTGCAATGGCACAAGACAGCTCTGAGGGATTTATGGTAAAGATGCTACCCACATTCAGAGGAAGGACTGCAGGAGAGGAAACATATAAGATAAACAATTGCTTGAATGCATGGACTGAGGCGGACATGAATGGGAAATAGACCCTGAACAAGGACACTTGTTACAACCAGTGGAAATGTGTGTTGGCCATGGGTGGGGGGAGAGCGGGGGGGGGGGTGAAGGGGAAAGTAGGGGCATAAAGTATGTAAACAGATTTAAAATGAATATTAATAAATGTCTAAAAAAATAATGTTAAGAAAACTCATTCATGAGAACCAAAGATCAAGAATATCAAAGGTATCTATGGGAAGAATATATATGGTAGCCAAGTAGTTCCAGATTTCAAACTAATTTTTAGAATAATAACCATCAAAATAGGCTGGTACAGGCTAAGAAAGACAGTGGTAAATAAGTGGGATATATTAATACACAATACATAATATACAATGATCAGTGACCTATTATTGTTTGATAAACCCAAAGATCTAAGCTTTGGGATTAAAAACTTACTATTTGACAAAAGTTGCTGGGAAAACTGGAAAGCAATTTAGCAGAACCTCGCCAGAGACCAGCAGATCATATCATATACCAAGATAAAGTAAGAATGGATAAGTGATTTAGATGTAAAAGATAGTATAATAAGTAAGATTAGGAGAGCATGGGAAAATGTTCCTGTCAGACCTACGGTTAAGGGAAATGTTTATGATGAAATTAGAGTTAGAGGAGATTACAGGAAGCAAAATAAATAGTTTTGATTACTTTAAATTTAAAAAGATTTGTACAAATAAAACTAATTATGCCAGGAAAACTGGAATGTGGAAAAATATTTCATAATTTATTGTAAAAGTCTTATTTTTCATATATATAGGGAACTGAGAAAATTTGAAAAAATAATAACCATTATTACCATCTACATTGAAGGACTGGAAGGCATGGAAAACAATATTCCAGAAAGTAAGAGAACTGGGTCTACAACCAAGACTCAACTATCCAGCAAAACTGACTATATTTTTGCAGGGCAAAGTATGGTCATTCAATAAAATCGAGGATTTCCAAACATTCATCAAGAAAAAACCAGACATAAACAGAAAGTTTACAGCCCAAACACAACACTCAAGAGAATCACCATAATGTAATTAAGAGAACAATAGAAAAAATATTTTCTTTAAGGGAGTCAATAAGTTCAATCAATTTGTATCCCTAGAAGACAAGAAGATATCGGTAAATATTAAAAATTGTTATTATCAACAGGGTAACTAGAAGTTCACATAGAGGGAACAGTGACAAACTGTATAGGATGAAATGTCAAGATATAAAGGTATGTGTATATATATATATATATGTATATAGATGTATGTATGTATAAATATATACAAAACTAGAGGGCGAAAAAAGAGACAATATTAAAAAAAATTGGAAAACAGACAGAATGGAATAAATTTATATTCCATAAAGAAGCAATTGGGTTGAACAGGGGAGAAGATCGATACACAGAAAGGGTAAAGAGGTTAGAGAGGAAATACTTAATACTTAAGGGCACTGAAATTAACTTAAAGAGGGAAGAATAACCAGATCCATTGGGGCAGAGAATTGATTCACATCCTATAGAGAAGTAGAACGGCAAAAAAAAAAAAAAAAATACTGGTGGGGCCTCATAACTGACCATATCAAGAAGATAACAAACAAAAAATCACATGATTATCACAATAGATGCTGAAAAAGCCTTTGACAAAATACAACATCCATTCCTATTGAAAACACTAGAAAGTATAGGAATAGAAGGACCTATTCTAAAAATAATAAATAGTATATATCTAAAACCATCAACAAGCATCACATGCAAAGGAGATAAATTAGAAGCCTTTCCAATAAGATCAGGTGTGAAAGAAGGATGCTCATTATCTCCTCTATTACTTAACATTGTAGTAGAAACACTAGCAGTAGCAATAAGAGAAGAAAAAGAAACTGAGGGTATTAAAATAGGCAATGAGGAAACTAAGCTATCACTCTTTGCAGATGATATGATGGTATACTTAAAAAATCCTAGAGAATCAACCAAAAATCTAGTAGAAATAATCAATAACTTTAGCAAAGGTGCAGGATATAAAATAAACGCACATAAATCATCAGTATTTCTATATATTTCCAACACATCACAGCAGCAAGAGGTAGAAAGAAAAACACCATTTTAAATCACCCTAGATAATATAAAATACTTAGAAATCTATCTACCAAAACAAAAACAGGAATTATATGAACACGACTACAAAACATTTTCCAAACTATTAAAACTACATCTAAACAACTGGAAAAACATTGATTGCTCATGGGTAGGATGAGCTAACATAATAAAAATGACCATTCTACCCAAATTAATTTACTTATTTGGTGCTCTACCTATCAAACTACCACAAAACTTTTTCAATGAACTAGAAAAAACTGTGAAAATATTCATTTGGAAGAACAAAAGATCAAGAACATCAAGGGAAATAATGAAAAAAATGTGAAGGAAGATGGTCTAGTAGAACCAGATATTAAATTATACTATAAAACAGTGGTCAGCAAAACAATATGGTATTGGGGGGCAGCTGGGTAGCTCAGTGGAGTGAGAGTCAGGCCTAGAGACAGGAGGTCCTAGGTTCAAACCCGGCCTCAGCCACTTCCCAGCTGTGTGACCCTGGGCAAGTCACTTGACCCCCATTGCCCACCCTTACCACTCTTCCACCTATGAGACAATACACCGAAGTACAAGGGTTTAAAAAAAACCAATATGGTATTGGCAAAGAGACAGAAGGGAGGATCATTGGAATAGACTTGGGGTAAGTGACGTCAGCAAGATAGTGTATGTTAAACCCAAATAGCCCAACTTTTGGGACAAAAATCCACTATTTGACAAAAACTGCTGGGAAAATTGAAAAATAATATGGGAGAGATTAGGTTTAGATCAACATCTCACACCCTACACCAAGATAAATTCAGAATGGGTGAATGACTTGGATATAAAGAAGGAAACTATAAGAAAAATTATTTGAACACAGAATAGTATATCTGTCAGATCTCTGGGAAAGGAAAAATTTTAAAGCCAAGCCAGAGTTAGAAAAAATTAAAAAATATAAAATAAATAATTTCAATTACATTAAATTAATAAGTTTTTGTACAAACAAAAACAATTCAACCAAAATCAGAAAGGAAACAACAAACTGGGAAAGAAATCTTTATAACAAAAAACTCTGACAAAGGTCTAATTACTCAAATATACAAGGAGATAAATCAATTGTACAAAAAAGTCAAGCCATTCCCCAATTGATAAATGAGCAAGGGACATGAATAGGCAATTTTCAGATAAAGAAATCAAAACTATCAATAAGCACATGAGAAAGTGCTCTAAATCTAATAATTAGAGAAATGCAAATCAAAACAACTCTGAGGTATCACCTCACACATAGTAGATTGGCTAAAATGACAGCAGTGGAGAGTAATGAATGTTGGAGAGCATGTGGCAAAATTGGGATATTAATGCTGTTTTAGTGGAAATTTGGAGTCCTTGGTCTTAATATCAAGATCCATGATATAAACTTCCTGTGGACATTTAAGGGACTTGAGAACTACATTTCCCATGATTCCCCTTGTGTAATACATGTGGGCAGGAAGTGTGATTATGCAAAGGTATAAAGTCTCAGAACTTGATTGAGGCGCTCTCTTTCCTGTAGAACAAGCCAGGTGGGGAGAGGTAATGACTGGACATTTGAATTAGATCTTAGCAGGCATGTGGACTTCTTAATTATGAATATGGCTTTAAATAAACTATTAAATATTTTGAATTTATCCATATATATAAATATTATTCATAACAGTTATGGCAACCATATCGGAGATGTAATTCTCAATTTTTCTGATAGCATAATAAGCTGCGAAATTCCTGCCATAATTTTCTACCTTCCCCCCACAGACAGAACTCTGAGACACCTCCATATCCTCCCAGGAGCCTCAGACCTGCTCTTGTGCTATTTTTGGCCACTTTGCTCAGTTCTTTTAAGCATTTCTTTAAAAGGGGAAAGTTTTTGGTTTTTCTCTTCTCCCTGTTCTTCCCAGCCACGAGGCTATTTTTCTGGGAAAGGGAAATGCCATTTTTCCTACAATCTGTTCCTGGCTAATAGTTCACACATTCCCCTTAGACCTTGTTTCAATGACTGCTGGCCCTGCCAGCCTGACCCTCCCTGGGTCCCTAGCTGTTTCCTGATACCCAGTGCTTATCCCAACTCCTGCTAAGCCCTTCTGATACCCTGGGATGCCTTATGCTCCACCCAAATTCCTGCTGATGCTGATGCCTCTGCTGCCTACTCCTGAGACTCCTGCCTCCCACCCGAAATGCTTAAGATTTGGGAAGTATACAAAAAAAAACCCTTCTCTCTCATAGCACACACCTGGGATTTTCCCAGGGGTGTTTCCTTGTAGACATTAATGACTTTTAACCTGAAGAAAGCTTCTCTAGCTACCTTCCTCCCCCCACAAGCCCACCACATAGGATCTCCAACCTGCGGGTTTCTCTAGCCCCCACCCCAGTTGGCTTCCATATGGCCCTAGCTTTTACTCTTCAAACAGGAAATAAAATGGCAACTGTGAGCCACATTGCCTATTTCAAACTATACCTTGCAATTATCTTGCCTGAAGCTCAGGGGAGGGATTCACCCCCACACATACACACATACACACTAGGCCATCAAAAGACTTTGAACTATATACCCCTATGGAGTCATCCATACTGTGCTCAGTGCAGAGCTCAGTTACAAGGAACTTGAATTGGAGCAGAGGTGGATTTTAAAACCTCAGACTGCATGGGGTTTGTTGTATTTTTTTTAAGTATCTGTATCTTACTGTATTTTGATGATTGTTTTGTGAATTAACTTTGTTGTTTTACATTGAATTTTCTATTACACTGTACCATTTAAGCTACTGAAGTTTTGGCTGCTAGATTAATTCTGTTTATGATTTTATTGTAACTCCCAAATAGTGAACAAATCTATTAGAATTGGTAAAAAGGGTCTTTGACTGTATTGCTTGTCATTTGTTCCTTATATCATTGTATTTCCTGATTTCTTTAAGGTTTGAACTTTTTTTAAATTTACCTGTATTGATCTAATTTTGTAATCTGTACCATTTATGAAAATCTTAAACATTTTTAAATTGTAAAAAACCCATAAGCCTTAGGATCACATGCCTTAAGTTTTTATTCTATCTTGATAATTCTCTACAACCTTGAAGATTTTAATATATTGAGAATTTTAATTTTAATTTTATAAGAGGTCTTTAGGATTGACTTTAGATGCTTAGTATCTTCTGTATGAGGGATAAGGTTTTACATATATTTATTATAAAAATGTTGTATTAAAGGGGTAGAGGAAACAAATGGAGGTTTCCTGCCCAAGCTTTTGTATATTACATAGGAAGACAGTAGAGCTCCTGTATGCTTGATGTTTTGTATCTATGTTTTAGCTTGCTTTCCCATCAGGAGGATGTAGAATTCCTGAGGATACTTCTACTCAGAAGGTTTTTTTAATCATATTTTTTAGGCTTTGCTCAACAATTGCCATGGAGACAGTAATAGAGTTTGTTAAAATATCTTAGCCAAGGTTGAATGATTTACTATATCTGATGAATTTGTGACAAGTATACAATTTTTAAACATCATAACAAGTGGTTATAATAATGGGTTTGTTTGCTATTGCCTTTAAATGTGTTATTGGAAATTATGGTAGTTTATTTAAACGTGCATTATGAATCTGCTATTTTGTAAAAAAAAAACATTTATACTCACAGTTCATGCAAAAGTTTAATAGTATTTTTGGGTGAAAAACCTTTCACTAATTCTAAGCTATATATATATATATATATATATATATATAT
>NW_025367923.1:0-1261 GCF_016433145.1 Gracilinanus agilis | reverse complement strand
ATATAATACAATACAATAATATAATACAAATATATATATATAATACAAAAATTTATTAACTAGGTAAATTAAGACTCATAACCATAGAGTGAGTATGTGACAGATCTGGGATTTGAACTCAAGTTAGCTGGATTCAATTATGCTTCTTGTATATGACACATACTATATACTTATGTCTAGCATACACTATCTACTATATGGATAATATAATTATCTACTTGTGTCATAAGATCATGTATTTAGGGTTGGAGGGCATTTTTGAGTCCAACCTCCTTACTTTCACACCTGGGGAAACAGAAGCCCACAAAGAACTGATTTTTCCAAAGATCCTGCCAGTGGTATGAAACAGAGCTAAGAATTTAGTCCTGGTTTTCTGACTCCAAATAAATGAATCTTTATATTATGTCTTTCTCTTTGTCTCTTTGTCTCTATGTCTGCTTCCTGTTTTGTTGAGAAATATAGAAATAAAAGTTGAAAATAGTAGTACTGGAAATAAAGACAAAAATTTGGGCATTTCCTTATTCTATACATTATTATAGAAAACAAGCAGTCCAATGTCAAGTATTTGATTTATAACCATTCAATACAATTCTAAACTCTCCCCAATTGAAAACTGTCTACTTGAACAGAGAAGTAGCCAATTAAGAGATAATCAAGGGTTGAGGGCAGACCCAACAAGCAAACAGGGGTCATAATATATCCATTTTCTCAGGCCATCTTTAGAATCAATGACCCATTATTTTACCATATTGATTACTTGGTCATTAGATTTTATTATCAAGGCAGGTTAGATCATCAGCGCAATTATGCTAGTGCTGAAGACTGTGATGAGGAGGTAGAAGAATAAGAATAATTACATAATTAGAATAAGAATAAAAACATAATCCCAGGGTTATGTTTTTTCTCCTTAAATTTGTCCATTTTACTTCAGAAATACTTCCAACTACTACCAAGGTAAAATCAGGAACATAAACAAATGAAGTTCATCAGCACTGTAATTGTGTTTTTTTTTAAAGAGTTTTTCTCTCCTATTGTAATAGCAAAGTCTGATATCAGATCCTAATTCAGAAGCGCCAGTACAACCATAACACTAGGTACTAGTTAGGTACTTAGTACAAATCATGGAGGATTGTGGCTGGGAATATTTGAAGTAAGCAGTTAAAAAATATCATTGATTTCTATTAACTTTATTTTTTCCCATCTCCTACGTTTTTTTAATTAGACATTTATTAATATTCGTTTTTAACCTGTTTACATACCT
>NW_025367922.1:0-9680 GCF_016433145.1 Gracilinanus agilis | reverse complement strand
GTGGGGGGGGGTGCGGGGGCGGGGGTTGAAGGGGAAAGGTGGAGCATGAATCATGTAACCATGTTAAAAATGAATATTAATAAATGTTAAAAAATTAAAACATAAAAAAATAAAAATAAAAATAAATAAATAAAAAAAAACTGACCTTCTGTCAATATTGTGTGTTAGTTCCAAGGCAGAGTGTTACCACTCTGGGCAATGAGGGTTAAGTGACTTGCTAGAAAGTATCTGGGACCAGTTTTGAACCCAGGATCTCACATCTCTAGGGCTGGCTCTCTATCTACTGAGCTACCCAGCTGCCCCGCTCTTTTTTTTTTAAGTTGATATAAATAGTCATTTCTCATAGTGATCGGTAAAGAAAAAAACTATATAATTATGTATATAATCATTAAATTGGTTGGGGTTTTTTTGGATTGTTTTGGTGCCCTTTATTGCTTTTTAACTTTTTTTAAAATTTTATTTTTATCATCATGCTAAACAGACTTCCATATTGGTTGTTGTTGTAAGAGCAAACTCATACATAACCAAAACCCCAAAATAAAACCAAAGATACACTGATGTGAAAGACGACTCCAACAGTTCTTTCTCTGGAGGTGGAGAGCATTCCCTGTCAAATATTCTTGACTATAACAGGGAAATTCAGAAAAGGGGAAGGTTGGGGAAAAGATAATGAGTTTGGTTTTAAGAAATCCCCTCTGGATCCCAAGGGACCTGAGGCCTCAAGTCCTTATGAGCCTGGTGCTTTATAGGTTTAAAAAATATGGGGCAAAGGGGAAGTAGATAGAGATCTAGGCTTAAAGTCAGGAGGTCCTGGGTTCAAATATGACCTCAGATACTTCCTGACTGTGCGACCCTGGGCAAGTCACTTAACCCTTACTGACCAGCCCTTACACTCTTCTGCCTTGGAACCAATACACAGTATTAATTCTAAGATGGAAGGTAAGGGTTTAAAAACAAAACTATAAGGGGGCTAAAATTAGAAATGGTGATCACTACCATTCTTAGCAATCTGAGATCAGGCTCTTTTCCCTTCTTTGCTTTTTTCTTCCTTTTTCAGAAAGAGCTCCAAACCTAGAACCAGAGGAAATATGGATATGAATCCTCCCTCTACCACTTACTAGCTATCTGAATATTGTCATCACTTAATCTCTCTGAACCTGTTGTTTTGGTTTTTTTACATAGCATGCAGTTTTTAAATTTATTTTTATTTTTCCATTTCCGTTATTATAGTTATTGTGTATATATGTATATATATTGTTTTTCCTGTGAACCTTAGTTTTATCTATAAAATGGAAATCATAAAATATCTCGGGGGGGGGTGTAATATGACTTGGGGGACAAAGAGCTAGAATTAAGAAAGCCTATCTTTAAATCCTTTCTCAGACACATATTAGCTATGTGACCCTGAGCAGGTCACTTAACCTTTTAGTGCTCTAGGAAAATTCTTTAAGACTACAAATTATATAAAAAGATCAGGAAGAAAAGGTGTTGATTTGCACAGGTGAAAGAAGTTCCTATCCTGGTGTAGGGAGTTCCTAGCTCCACATAGCAATAAAATACAGGTTTAAAAAGTAATACCTGGGGATAATGAGGTAGCTCAGTGGAAAGAGAGCCAGGCCTAGAGACAGGAGGTCCTGGGTTCAAATCTGGCCTCAGACACTTCCCAGCTGTGTGACCCTGGGCAAGTCACTTGACCCCCATTGCCTAACCCTTACCACTCTTCTGCCTTGGAGCCAATACACAGTATTGACTCCAAGATGGAAGGTAAGGGTTTAAGAAAAAAAGAGTGCTTTATTTAATGCCATTTTCACCAGCTGTCCCCCACCCTTGGAATGTTCTTCTCTGGCTTCCTTCAAGTCCCAGCTAAAATCCCACCTTTTATAAGAAGCCTTTCCCGGTCCTCCCAATGCCTCAGTAATTCTAGGACTTTCCTCTCTATGAATTATTTCCTATTTCTCCTGTATAGAGCTTGTTTGTACAGAGATGTGTGCATGTGGTCTTCCCCTCATTAGATGATACATTCCTTGTCTTCCTTCCTATTGGCAGTGCTTAGCACAGTGCCTGGCACATAGTAGGTGCTTAATAAGTGTTTATTGACGGTTTCAAATGTCCTTTTGGCCTCAGGTGTGTGATGAAGCCCTGTTCAGCCTCAAGGTTCAAGATAATGGCTGCTTCCTAGCCTGTGGATCCCAGCTGGGGACAGTGACCCTGCTGGAGGTCTCTTCGGGACTGTCTACCCTCCAAAGGAATGAGAAAAATATTGCGTCGGCGGTAAGTGACCAAGGAGGCTTTAGGGCTGCTAGTGGTACACTTGTTCTTGAGCTAGGATGGTCAGAAGAAATAGTCTTTTAGCAAAGATGTAGGTCATTGCCATGGAAAACAGTGCGCTGGGAATCAGGGATCCCTGCTTTGCTGCTAACTAGCTGCGTAACTTTAGGCAACTTACTTTTCTTCTTTGGGCTTCAGTTTCCTCATCTGTAAATTCGGAGAATACACTGGTTTAGATTTAGACCTTAAACGTCATCTAATCAAATCCGCTAATTGTTTTTTTTTCAAATGAAGTCTTTTCTTTAGACTTTGGATATACAACTAGTTTCTTCTTTTGCAAGAAATTCAGAGGTGACACGTAAAATCAAAATCAGATTGCTTACCATCTCAGTGGTGGGGATACAGGGAGAGGAAGAATTCAAGACTCGAAATTCTTTTTAAAATAATGGAAACAAGGGCTTGGGGTGAGAGAGGGGGGCAGCTGGGTGGCTCAGTGGATTGAGAGCCAGGCCTAGAGACAGGGGGGTCCTGGGTTCAAATTTTACCTCAGATACTTCCTAGCTGCATAACCCTGAGCAAGTCACTTAACCCCCATTGGCTAGCCCTTATTGCCCTTCTGCCTTGGAACCCATACATAGTTTTGACTGTAAGATGGAAGGTAATGGTTTTTAGAAATAAACAAACAAATAACTAAATAAATAGATAGACAAATAAATAAAATTATGGAAATGGTTTTTACATGTAATTGAGGGAAAATAAAATAAAAAAGAAATTCATAGTTGAAACTTACAAAAATGAATCATATGTCATCTTTTTTTTTTTAAATAAACCCTTACCTTCTGTCTTAGAATCAATACTATGTATTAGTTCCAAGGCAGAAGAGTAGTAAGGGCTAGGCAATGGGGGTCAAGTGACTTTCCCAGGGTCACACAGCTGGAAAGTGTCTGAGGCCAGATTTGAACCTAGGACCTCCCATCTCTAGGCCTGGCTCTAAATCCACTGAGTTACCCAGCTGCCCCCTATATCTCATCTTTAATAGATTTCCCTCTTAACAGGAAATTTAATTTTATTGAATATCAACATTAAAAGCTAAAAAAAAAAAAAACACAAAACCCTTTCAATTTGGTATGATAAAAAAAAAAAAAGGTCATGCATGGTGACCACAAAAAAGTCTTTATACTTCATGGGGACCAGCATTGTTATGGTGGTGGTGGTGGTTGTCCATTTGATGAGATTTGATCAGGTTTAGTGATCTTCCATCTTCCAGACATGATCTCAAACTCAAGGACTTTTTTCTTTTTCGTTTTCTTTTTTTTAAAACCATATCTTCTTAGAATCGATACTGATTCTAAGGCAGAAGAGCAGTAAGGGCTAGGCAATGGGGGTTAAGTGACTTTGCCCAGATTTACACAGATAGAAAGTATCTGAGGCTAAATTTGAACCCAAATCCCGTCCAGACACCAGGCCTGGATCTCTATGTGTTGTGCTACCCAGCTGCCACTCGAGGACCCTTTTCAACATTATATTGATAAAGTCATTAAATCCTGGCAACATCTTAACAATTCATTGCTCTATATGTTTGCCCACAAATTCCAATGGCAGCAGGTGAGACCTAATACCCTCATTTCTTTTAAACCCTTACTTACCTTCTGTCCTAGAATCAATACTATGTGTCAGTTCCAAGGCAGATGATTGGTAAGGGGAATAGGGGGGTCAAGTGTCACACAGCTAGGTCATATTTGAACCCAGGACCTCCTGTGTCCAGGCCTGCCTTTATCCACTGAGCCATCTAGCTGCCCCTCATTTATTTTACAGATAAGAAATATGGATCTCAAAGAGGTTTTATGATATTTCCAAAGTCAAATGGGTAGTAAATGACAGAGTTGGGTTTCAAAGACAGGACCTCTGACTCCAAATCTAATTGTCTTTCCACCACACTGGACTGATCTCCAAGCACTAATATTCTTTGCTTATTTCTACTAGCTTTTTAGTTGACTCTTTGGGATTCTTTAAGTAGACCATCACGTCATCTGCAAAGAATCTCCTCATTGCCCATTTTAATACCTTCAATTTCTTTTTCTTTTCTAATTGATCTTTTGTTATGACTTTGTTTGGAGTGGCAGTTTCAGGGATGGGCCTTGTTATAGCAAGAAGCACCTGCTTTAATCACTCAAATAAGCAGAGAGGCCAGGATGAGATATGCAGCTTTATTGTATATCATGCAAAGGACGGGGACATTGTGCTTAAGTCAGAGACCCAAAGATACAACTGAACTATCCAATTTATAGAAACTAATACAATACCCTCCACCTGTGTAAAAATGTACCAATAAGGGGGCAGCTGGGTGGCTCAGTGGATTTCAAGTCAGGCCTAGAGATGGGAGGTCCTGGGTTCAAATCTGACCTCAGACACTTCCTAGCTGTGTGACCCTGGGCAAGTCACTTAACCCCCTATTGCCTAGCCCTTACCACTCTTCTGCCTTGGAGTCAATACATAGTATTGACTCCAAGATGGAAGGTGAGGGTGCTTTAAAAAAAAAAAAAAAAGATCTCCACAATTTAAAAGCCTGAGAATCATAATTACCCTAAGTGACAGGCTTCCTCTTCCCTTTACTCACCCTGATCATTTCTTCCATAAAGCCACACATCTCCACTTCCCTCTCTCACGTCAATCACTCCTGCTTTCTTGGCACTCTAGTTCTTTGAACGGGAAACTCATCGAGAGAAGATCCTGGAAGCCAAGCACAGAGAGATGCGCCTAAAAGAAAAGGCCAAACTTGAGGGTAAGGAAGAAGATGAAGAAGTTAGGCTCAACCAAGATGAGCTGCTGGCCCTGGCCGAGGAGGAGTTCTTCGATGTTATCAATAGTGAGATCAAGAGGAAACAAGCTCCTCTTGAAAAGAAAAAGAAGGTAAGTAGCCATAGGATGGTTGGCTGGAGCCAAAGGATAGCCTGGGAAGGCTTCCAAGTCCCGCTGATGTCCTCAAAGATCTCAGGCAGGTCATTTCATCTGACAGACTCTCGATTTCCCTAGCTGGAAAGTGGAACGTTTCGGGCCAGTCTTTTCCCAGGAATCTCAGCTGGGTTTGTTAATTTTCCAATTTAACTGCAAGTCTTCGAACATTGCTTGTTCCCTACTTAGAGGCTTCTTAAATGCTTATTGACTGATGAAGGGAATGAATGAATGAATGCTCTAAGAACATAAGATCATAGATAAGAATGGACCCTCAGCTCTTTGTAAGAAAGGCTGCATGGATGTTAAACTGGGAATCTCTTTCCTCATTTATAGTATTAGCTGCCTATACAGAATGTTTTCAAAGGCCCCTCTCAGGCCTGGCATTCTTTGATTTTTTTTTTTAAACCCTTACCTTCCCTCTTAGAGTCACAGAAGAGTGGTAAGGGTAGGCAATGGGGGTCAAGTGACTTGCCCAGGGTCACACAGCTGGGAAATGCCTGAGGCTGACATTCTTTGATTTTTAAGGAAATAACCATAGAAATGGGTTGAATGATACGGTTAGATGTAAAGATATCTGATTCAAGACAAATCTAATCGTCACATACTGGGATGGCTTATTATTGTTAATAGCTCATATTTACATAACAGTACATTGTTTTCAAAGAATTCTCCTCACATGTATGGAATAAAAAAGGACAAATTAAATTATTGTTATTAATCATTAATTAAATAAAATTATTTGGGTATACCAAATATATGTATATACCCAAACTGGCTGTACTAGATGGCTGGACATAATGGAACATTGACATTTAAATATATATATATGTGTGTATGTAAGTAATATAGAATAAAATATCAAGAGACATCAAGCATGTATATATCATGTATATTATATTGTGTATATGTGGTGTGTGTAGTATGTTGCATGTAATATGTAATATATTAGAGTAAGTTGTATGTTACATTAAATATTATAAGTACATATAGGCAAACATCAAGTGCTTATATATCATATATTCTATCATGTATATTGTATCTATGTTATATAAATAGTATTTATTATATAATATAATATATAATGCAAATTATGTATTACTTTAATATTACAAATATAACAATTGCATATATTCAAACATCAAGTGTTTATATATCACATATTCTATTGTGTTTGTTGTTTTATATAACACAAGTTATATTATGCATTAAATATTATAATTATCATGTACACATATACACAAACATCAAGTGTTTTACATATTGTATTCTGTTGTGTACATTATATTTGATATACAAATTATATTATACTAAATATTATTTTATAATGATTATATATATACATATATGTAAACATTGGGTATTTAAACTGGATTCTGGAAGCAATAGGAAGTCACTGAATCACTGAAGTTTACTGAGCAAGAGGGTGATAGGCCTGTGCCTTGAAAAATCATTTTTGCAGCTGAGCAGAGGATGGATTGGAGAAGGGAGAGAGAGAACAGAAGCAAAGAGATCATCTAAAAAATGATTTCTTAGTTTGTGGTTGAGCACATAATTTTTTAAGTTTTATTTATTTTTAAATATTTTTCCAAAAAATATTTTTCCATGGTTACATGATTCATGTTCTCTCTCCCCCCTCTTCCCTCCCTACTCCCAGAGCTGGCAAGCAATTCCACTGGGTTATGCATGTATCCTTGTTCAAAACCTATTTACATATTATTGATATTTGTAATAGAGTGATCTTTGAAAATCAAAATCCTAAATCATAGACCCATATAAACAAGTGATAAATCATATGTTTTTCTTCTGTGTTTCTATTCTCACAGTTCTTTCTCTGGGTGTGGATAGCATTCTTCTCAAAAGTTCCTCAGAATTGTCCTGGATCATTGCATTGCTGCTAGTGACAAAGTCAATTACATTTTATTTGATTTCTGTGTATGATGTTCTCCTGGTTCTGCTCATTTCACTCTGCATCAGTTCATGGAAATCTTTCCAGTTCACATAGAAATCAAGCATTTCATTATTCCATATAACACAATAGTATTCCATCACCATCATATACCACAATTTGTTCAGCCATTCCCCAATCAAGAGACACCCCCTTATTTTCCAATTTTTGCCACCACAAAGAGTGCGGCTATAAATATTTTTGTACAACCATTTTTTATTATCTCTTTGGGGTACAAATCTAGCAGTGGTATTGCTGGATCAAAGGGCATATATTCTTTTAAAGCCCTTCCAGAATGGTTGGATCAATTCACAATTCCACCAGTAGTGCATTAGTGTCCCAATGTTAGCACATAATTTTTAAATGCATTTGTTCATTTAAATGTTTTTGGTGCTAGTAGTGGTTATTAAGTTTATAATTTTTAATTTAGGAAAAAATTTTAGTTAAAAAAAAGGAAGTCCTAGGTTTGAACAATTTGGCTTCAGATATTTTCTAGTTGTGTGACCCTGAGCAAGTAAGCCATTTAATCCCCTTTGCCTAGCTCTTAGTGCTCTTCTGCCTTAGAACCAATGCACAGTATTGATTTTAAGATGGAAAGTAAGGGTTTAAAAAAAGTAAGAAAAGAAAAGGAAACTATTTGTCTGGAAGTGAAGAGGGCCTGAACCATCTTGATAGCTATATGACCCGATGAAGAGAAGTTGAAGGAGAATAGACAAGACTCAACAACTGATTAGATATATGGGATAGGAGATGATGATTAGTAGAAAATAACTCTTAAGATTGCAAGCAGAAATAGTTGCCTGGTTTTGAAGTCTAAGGATATGGCCTCGAATCCCACTGTTCATATTTGCTATCTCTTTGACTTTGGCCAAGTCATATCAATCAGTTAGACCTCAGTTTCCTTATTTGTAGCTGGAACTTTAAATCCTCTCCAGCTCTCTCTACAACTAGAATATGTTGAGTAGCTAAATGATTTGTCTAGGTTAACATAGCAAAGACTCAAACCCAAATCTTCCAGTTCTCATTTTGATGGCCTTTCCCATAATAGCACTGTAAAAGGGAATTCTTGGTTCTCTTTGAGTTCACACTTGTGAAAAGGGAATCCTTTGTTCTCTTTGCCTAGTCGGAATTAACACTTTGGTTGGCAAATAACTTTGAATCCACACAAGCTTGAACTAGGTGGGAGAATCTCGAAAACCACTTAATGAGTTCACACCTTACTTGATGCTAGGTGAGAAGCCAGTAAGATACTTGGAGAGCTCCACCCTTTATCCCCAAACTCAAACAGCCAGAAACTTGAGTTCACACACTCAGAAAGGTGTGAATCCAAAGGTGATAACTCAGACAATGGGGCTGTTTGGGGAGGGGATTCCCCAGTTTAACACTTACAGCATGCTGTTCTTAAGAACCTACCGTGTGAGGGGCATCTAAGTAGCATCACGGATAGAGCACAAGTTCAACCAAATCTGGCCTCAAATACTTCCTAGCTGTGTGACCCTGGAAAAGCACTTCACTTAACTGTGTTTGGCCAGCCCTTGACTTTCTGTCTTAGAAAGTTATCTCTAAGACAGAAAGTAAGGATTTGTTTGTTTTTTTAAACCTACTTTGTGTAGAAATCTGTACTTGGTTCAGAGTAAAGGTTGGAGAAAATCCTACCTCAGATACTTCCTAGCTGTGTGACTATAGGCAAGTTACTTAACCTCTCTCTGCTTCAGTATCTTTATCTGTAAATTAATATAATAGGACCTTCAACCAAGGATTGTTAAGAGGATCAAATAATAATGGTTTTTAAATGCTTCACAAACCTTAAAGTGCTACATAAATGTTATTATTATTATTATTATCATTATTATTAAAGACCACTGGATCTTGAACCAAAAAAAAAAATCTCAAGTTGGAAACCTACTTTTGACATTTACTAGCCATTTGACTTTGGGCAAATCATCCCTTTCAATTTCCATTTCTTCAGGCAATAAATTTGTTGTTCCGTCATTTTTCAGTCATGTCTGACCCTTTGTCATCCCATTTGGGGTTTTCTTGGCTAAGAAATTGGAGTACATTGCCATTTCCTTCTTCAGCTTATTTTACAGATGAGGAAAATGAGACAAACAAGGTTAAGTGAATTGTCCAGGGTCACATAGCTAGTAAGTCTCTGAGGTCAGATTTGAACTGAGGAAGATGACTCTTCCTGATTCCAGGACTAGAAGTTTAACTACTGCACTACCTAACTGCCCTGTGACATTGTGTTTTACTAAGATTTGGTGTCTAAAGACTAAGAGAGGTTTAATATCCAGAACCATAAGAACCTCATTAGTCACCACTATGTTCTTTTCACTCCCCGCTTTATCTGAGTATAGATTTTTGTGCATAATCTTTTTTTTTCTGTCTTAGAATCGATACCAAATATAGGTTCCAAGGCAGAAGAGCAGTAAGGGCTAGGCAATGAGGGTTAAGTGACTACTTGACCAGGGTCACACAGCTAGGAAGTGCCTGAGATCAAATTTGAACCCAG
>NW_025367921.1:0-6254 GCF_016433145.1 Gracilinanus agilis | reverse complement strand
ATCCCCGCGGCCCGACCTCCTTGAGCATCCCTGGTCGGGCAGACCCCACGCTCTGTGCCCTCTCCGCGCTTGGCCTGCTCTCCTCCCCTCCCGTCCTCTGCTCCCCCGTGCTGTTTGGAATCTCTTGGCATCTCTGCGTTGTCTCCCTCTTCCCCTTCCTTTTCGAACCCCGAGCCTCCGCGGTGCTCCATCCGTCGTCTAGCGCCCCCACCCGCCCCCCAGCTCCATTTAGAATCTCCGGCCCGGGTGTCTGAGCCCGCTCCCCCCTCTCCACTGCATTTGGAATTTCCTGTTCTCCCCTCCTTCCATCCCTTGCCGCTGTCCCTGGTCCCGGGGTCCATCCCCAATCTCCCGGCCGCTTCCGCGCCCCAAGCCCTCCCGGCTCCATTCGGAACCTCTGGCACTCTCCCCTCCCCGCTGAGCCCGAGTCTCGCGCCTCTCCCTACTCCCCCCCCCACCACCACACACACACACCCCCGACAAAGAAAGGAGCCAGCAGCCCCGCAGGACGGGGTGGGGAGCGGCGAGGGGCAGACGCATCCTTAGGCTGTACGTCCCAAGCCCCGATGCTCCGCCTGGTCGGATCCGGGGCCCTAGCTGCTGGGGTTGGGGACCAGAGGGAGAAGCCGGGGAGCCGGAGTTTCGGAGGGAGGGATGCGGCAGCTTACCTATTCCCCACAGCCATCCCCAGCACCTACACAGGCCCCAGCTGAGCCTCGGGACAAAGAGGCCCGTCTCGGTGCCTCCTTCTTCCCCATCCCTCTCGCCCACCATTCCCTACGAACTGTCTCTTCCCGCTGTCCCTTCTAGCCTCCTCCCCCTTACCCTACTCCATCCCTTTCTTCCTGACCCTCAAATCCCCGTCTCCGTCCCATTCCTGTCCTCCTCCTTCCCCTTTGGCCCCCTCCATCTCCCCCATCCCTGGCTCTCCTTTCCTGGCTTCCGGGCCCCCTCTTCATTCATGCCCTCCCTCCACCCCTGCTCCTCTGCCTTTCCTCTTCCCCGCCAGATTCGGGTCTAAGCTCGAGGTGTTGCGGTTGGATGAAGGTGGTTATGAGAGAATACACAATGGGGGGACTCCCGTCCATGCCTATTCAGACATACACACACTGGAAGGACAATGTGGGATGGTGGGAAAACCACTGGATCTGGCCTGAAGAGACCAGGGCTCAGCTCTCCACTGCTTACTTATCTATGTGACCTTGGGCAAGTCCCTTCCCTCTTTCAGCATCAGTTTCTCCCTCTGTCAATTGAAGGAGTTGGATTAGCTATTCTAGTCCCTCCAGTCCGTGTTCCATGCTTCCTTCCCTATCCATCCATGCTCTCTATTCAGAGGTCCCTTCCATCTCAGATATCCTGGGGTGCTGGGACACCCCGGAATCTCTAGCCGCAGCCTCCATCCACCCTTACAGACAGTGGGTATAGGGGCCCCCTGGAGAGACACATAAGACGCTTTTGCTTGGACTTGCCAGAGATCAGATTAGAGTTGGGTGCTCTCCTAGGTTTGAGGCTGATAAGATCTAGAGGCATGGAAGAACCCCAGGCTGGTAGCCAGGAGAACTGGATTTCTCTAGCTTTGCCTATGCTCCTGACTTGTGGGAGGGCCTTATCAAGGCCCCTCTCCTCTCCAGGCCTCAGTTTCCCTCTCTTTAACCTGAAGGCAGGAGACTAGAAGAACTCTGAGGTCCTTCTCAGCTTTGACATGCCATGTCCTTCTTAGCCGTGACATTCTTCTAGCTCTGCCAATCTCTTTTCTGTTTCCTTCTAGAATCCCTCCTGACATGCTCTGTCCCAAGTTCCCTCTCAGCCTTGGCATGCTATATTCTTTATTTTTTTTTTTATTTTAAACCCTTAACTTCTGTGTATTGGCTCCTTGGTGGAAGGGTGGTAAGGGTGGGCAATGGGGGTCAAGTGACTTGCCCAGGGTCACACAGCTGGGAAGTATCTGAGGCCAAATTTGAACCCAGGCCCCCTCCCTTCCCTCTCTCTCTCTCTCTCTCTCTCTCTCTCTCTCTCTCTCTCTCTCTCACAGAAGAGTGGCAAGGCCTAGGCAATTGGGGTTCAGTGACTTGCTCAGGATTGCACACCTAGGAAGTGTCCAAGTCTAGATTTGAACCCAGGTCCTTTTAACTGCAGAACTGGCTCTAACCACTGTGACATCTAGCTACCCCAGTGCTTTATTTCTGTCAGGATATAGATCCATTAATGGAAAAAGAACATTGCCCTGTAAGGTCTTGAATCCTAGTGCTCACTTTGTTGCTGTAATGTTGAAGTTCATTCTGGATTCTATTTCCTACTCCATAAAGTAAGGGATACATAGCATGTTCCAGGGAGTTCAGATTCCACTGTATCGGTGTGTATTATCTATGTGGCCTTAGCCAGTTAATTTCCTCGTGGTCTTATGTTCCCCCTCCCCTGTAAAATTTGGGAGTTGGACTAAATTTCTAGGTTCCTTCCTAAATTAAATCTGAGCCTTACAACAATTCATTTAACTTATGCTTTAGTGAGTGTTTTCCTCACAGCAGCCTAGCAAGCTCATAATCCAAGGATCAATATCCCCACTTTACAGATGAGAAACTTGAGTCATGGAGAGGTTCAAGCTTTTCTTCTTGGCTGTACAACTTAAAAGAGTCTGAGCTGGGTTTCCGACTCCAAGCCCAGGATCATTTCCATGACGCCACATTGCTCCTTTAAACTTTTTTTTTTTTATCTCTTGCTTCTCAGTTGCCTTATCTATAAAGTGGAACTAAGAATGCTCCAAGGTCCTCTCTGCTTAGAGGATTCGGTTTCATTCACTTCTTCCACAAAGGTGAACAGACAACTGTGCTTAGATCAAAACTGAGCCACGGCACCCAGGGCTTGCTTATGCTTCTGAAATGTTGCGTTAACAAGGATGGGGCTTGTTTTCAGACCTTGCAGTCAAGGTCGGAGACAAACCCAGCTCCCAGGTCCCAGCCATAACTGTTTTTTGGGGTTCTTTGGTGGTAGCAAGCACAGTGCCCAGGATCGGGTTAGGGTCTGTAGACCAGGTTAGCTAGAAGCAAGTTGGAAAGCCTCCCCCTCACTCGCCATCTTCCTAGATTAGGTATTGTCCATCTATGTCTAAACATTAAGGACCGGCTTGCTGGTTAGCCTGGCCGACTGATAAAGGGGCTCCCTCAAGAAGGGAGTTATCTGTATTGCACACAGTCAGAGCAATAGCGTAAGATGATCAAGTGTGAAAGCCTTAGCTTTGCCCATCTAGACAATTCCATGATGAAAAATGCCATCCATCCATCCATCCATCCATCTTAGAAAGAGATCTGAGGAATTCTGAATGCAGGTTGGAGCATTTTAAACTTTCTTCCTTTTTATCGTTTTATTTTATTTGCATTTTCTTTTGCCACGTGGCCAATAGGGAAAGATGTTTTGTATGACCTCGCCTGTGTGAGCGATATCAAATTGCTGGCCTTCTTAGTGAGGGGGGAGGGATAGAAGGAGGGTGAGAATTTGAAACTCAAAGTTTAAAAAAATGATTTAAAAATATTTTTACATTATACTTACAATTTTACATTTTTTTTACATTACGCTTTTATATTTTACATTACAATTTTCACATGCAATTGGGAGAATTTTAACAAAACAAAAATAATCAGATAAAGACGGAATAGGCTCAGCCTTGATATTTGACCTGATCCTCACCAAATCATTAAATCTCTTTGGGCCTCAGTTTCCTCATCTGTAAAATGAGGAGATTGGTCTAGACCGGTGATGGGCAAACTTTTTAAAGAGGGGGCCAAAGGAAAGGAAATGCTCACCCATCAGTCTGTTTCTAAGGCAACTCTTTCAAAGTTGCATTGTACTGTATCCTAATCGTTGTATTTGTCAGATTAGAAATAATGTCGGCTGGGTAGGACATTTCAGGGGGCCGCATCTGGCCCAAAGGCTGCAGTTTGCCCCTCACTGGTCTAGATGGCTTCTGAGGCCCCTTCCAACTTGAAATCTATGATTCTATGATATTTTCCCCCCTTTTACAGATGAGTTTTATTTTCAATATTTGTTCCTATAAATCTCCATATTTTCTTTTTCCCTCTCTGGAGTTCTTTACAAACAAAGAATTAAAAAAAAAAATCAAACTAACAAAAAAAATTCCCTTGAGTGTAATGATCTGATCCCCAGATTTACTAGTGGACAGAATATAGGGAAATAGTGGCTAATGTGGGCTGGCTAATCACGAAGAGTGAGATGGGGGGGGGTGGATTTTCTCTCATTCTGTTGGGTGTCCCCTCTAGTAATCTGTATGTCCTGGTGGCATTTACCACATTCTGTTTCCCAATTTAATTATTTGGTTACAAGTCTTTCCCCCACCTTCTTTTCTCTATTAGATTGTAAGCTCCCTAAGGGTAGAGACTGGGCCATCTTCTCGTGGCCTTCCTAGTGCCCAGACCATGGTGGATGCTCTGCTGAACTGAATTACTGAAGTCTCCACTCCCAGAATTGGGAGCCTCCTGCAACAACAGTGAGGTTGTAGCCCAGCCCCCACTTACTTCCCAAGGGTGACTCTGGGGCCCAGAGAGGGGGACCATTGGCCTCAGGTCACCATAATGCCCAGGCCTCCCCAGCCCAAGCTGTTTCCCACGGACTGTTTGCCCAATAACTTGGTCACAAGCTGTTTTGGTATCTCTGAGCCTTCAAGATGACAGAACTTTGAGCAGGAGCCCTTATCTGGTTCCCCGGAGCTGCAGTGGTTTTGATATCAAAAGAACTTTCGTTTCTGTTTTGAGAAGCATTCTGCACTTAGTGGGGAAGTTTGGTGCCGGGTGCTGACTCTGTGGCCTTGAGAATGGGGAGGCAGGTGTGTATTTTTAGGTGTTCATGGCCAATGTTGGAACCAGAAAGTGGGGGTGGCGGGACGATGACGCGTGCTAACGGTACCCTTCGCGGTCACCTTGGCTTGGGCTTACTCAACTCCCTCCACCCCATCTGGGGAGAAAAGAACAAGAGAATCTCGAGGTGACAGGAGGGTGCATGGGATCAGCTTCCATCCCTTGAGGTGAAGTGAGGTGACAGACGGGTTTTGTCATTTGGAAGAATCTATTAGTTCATGGAAACTTGTTGTTTTAGGCAGGCAAAACTTTTGCGGAGTGGGGGAGGGGAATAGGGGGTTAGGCTGTGGCAAAATAGTAGGTTGTGGGGTGACGTAAGACTGCTACATAACTAGGTTACACTAGTAGATTCTCAAAGAGTCCAGGCAGAAGACCTTAATTCAAATTCTGACTTGGTCATTTGCCACCAGTATGACCCTGGGAAATCAATCCATTGACAAGCATCTATCTATCTATCTATCTATCTATCTGTCTGTCTGTCTGTCTGTCTGTCTGTCTGTCTATCTATCTATCTATCTATCCATCCATCCATCCATCTGTCTGTCTATATATCCATCCATCCATATCTCTCTCTCTCTCTCTCTCTCTCTCTCTCTCTCTCTCTCAATCTACCATCTATCTCTCTTTCTCTGTTATCTATCTGTCTATCTTTCTATCTATGTGTCTATCTATCTTTGGCTCTCCCTCTGTCTCTCTGTTTCTGTCTCTCTATCTGTCTTCTCTCTCACTCTTACCTTCAGTCTTGGAATCAATACCGAGTATCAATTCCAAGGCAGAAGAGCAGTAAGGGCTAGGCCATGGAGGTTAAGTGACTTGCCCAGGGTCACACAGCTAGGAAGTGTCTGAGGCCAGATTTGAACCCAAGACCTCCTATCTCTAGGCCTGGTTCTTTAAACACTGAGCCACCTAGCTGCCCTCTGGGTGACTAATTAAACCCTGCTTCAGTGGTGATTATCCTCAGCTCCTTTTCTTTAAAAAAATTAACTGATTGTTCAGTTATATGCAGATGCAATTTTTGCCAATTATTTTCTGGCATTTTAGGATTCAGATGTTCTCCCTCCCCGAGGTGGTGAATGGTCTTATACAGGCCATAGCAGTGCTTTCAGACAGTATAACCCGTCTTCTTTCAAGGGGAAGGGCAGCCTCTTCTGAGAGGAAGGCAGCAGGCTCTGACGACATGGTCAGCCTTGGGTGAACCAGAGCTGGCGCTTGCCTCAGACAGCTTGAAGTGAGCTTCCTCTCTGGCCCTGTTTGCTTTGAGCTGCTTCCTGGTTTGGTGGAAATGCAAGTGTGGACAGTGTTTGCTTTCTTTACCCTTTTAGGGGGAAGAGAGGATGAGGGCGAGAGAAAGGGAGAGAGAGAGAGAGAGAGAGAGAGAGAGAGAGAGAG
>NW_025367920.1:0-2244 GCF_016433145.1 Gracilinanus agilis | reverse complement strand
TTTTAAACAGATAAAAAATGTTGATGGTGTGTGCTTCCTCTTCTAATTCTATCACAGCCCCAACTGCAGACAGCAGCCCTTGCAGGAGCCCCTGATACCAGGATTTCATCAGAGGGGCTACAGAGAAATTGGATAATATTTGACCAAAGGAAGAAATATGCCTAGCGGTAAAAATAAGCACTTGCATTCCCAATCCCCTTACCTTCATTATACTCTTCATTACTCATTTCAATGGAACTTTGCTATTTTTTTAGCCACCTATTATTTACCAGACATTGTGTAAGATATTAAACAACAAAGAGAAACAAAACAAACCCTGATCTCAGGAAATTCACATTTGGGAAAAAAGAAGGTGAGAGGGACAGGAACCATAAATTCCCAGAGCTTTTTAAAAGGCCACTAAGACTTTTCTTGGTGATGTATAATAATAATAATAATAATAATAATAATAATAATAATAATAATAATAACAACAACAATAATGATGATGATAATGATAATAATAATTATAGTGCATGTATGAGTTATTTTTTAAATGCATTACAATTTTTTAATTGAAATTTTTTATTTAATTATTTAGAATAGTTTTCCATGGTTACATAATTCATGTTCTTTCCCTTCCCACCCCTACCCCAGCTGGCCTGAAATTCCACTGGGTTTTATAATGCATTACAATACTTAAATAAGAAACAAGTTTATTGTTCTATAATTCCACTTAGCAGTTTCTTAGGTATTTTGAATCTTAACATTGCTTTAGGAAGAGTATTTGATAGCTATGTAGAAGACAGATTAGAGTGAGAGCAGATAGTAAATAGGGAGACAGACTGAATCTAGGTCACTGCAATAGAAAAGAAGGAAAAAGAACCCCAATTGACGAGGTGACTTTCCTCCTCAGATAATCGACAACCAGTTGTTACATCTCTTATTCTGGACATGACCATTAGGGTCTATCCATGAAATATGGGCCAGACTAAATGATGACTGAGATTCCCACCAAATCTCCAATTCTCTGACATTCTAGAAGTGGATTGAAAGGGAAGGATGCCAGATTCCAGAGAAGACTTGGGAACTGATTGGGTATGGAAGGAGAATGGATAGAAGCTGCCTGTAGACTCTTCTGTCTACAGAGTCTATGTAATCATTTTTGAAAATCCATTAGCCTACTTCTCCATGTTTTCATAGCACTCTTCTTTACAAACATAGGAGCTTATCAACATAATGAAACCTGTGAATTCATAGGAGTCAAGAAGTTTCGAGGTCTAAAAATCTCAGGGCTGCTATAGTTAGGTAGTGTGAACTTGTTGAACTTGAGAATTCAAGTCAAGGTGGATTGACCCTTCATCTGGTAAGCACTAAAGGGTTGGGGCTACCTCCTAGAAAAAGAACAATCATTGGGCTCAACCATTTCCTGGAATGGAAGTGACTCTTTTCATCTCAATTGATGCAAAAAAGAAGCCACTAGGGTTTGTAATTCATCAAGCTACCTTAAATACATTAAGTAGGTATTTGTTGATTGAAGGAGAAGAATTTGAATCTAAGTTCTCTGCCTTCCAATCCAATTCTCTGTCTTTTTTTTTTAAACCCTTACCTTCCATCTTGGAGTCAATACTGTGTATTGCCTCCAAGTCAAGAAGAGTGGTAAGGATAGGTAATGGGGGTCAAGTGACTTGCTCAGGGTCACACAGCTAGGAAGTGTCTGAGGTCAAATTTGAACCTAGGACCTCCCATCTCCAGGCCTGGTGCTCAATCTACTGACCTAAGCAGCTGCCCCTTCTCTGTCTTTTTTCAATAGAACAATTGCTGATTTTTTCTTTTCTTTTTCTTTTCACTTTTTTATCATCATACTAAACACACTTTCATATTGGTCATTGTAAGTGAAAACTCACACATAATCAAAACCCCAAAATAAAACCATAAATACACTGATGTGAAAGACAACTCCAACAGTTCTTTCTCTGGAGGTGGAGAGCATTCACCTGTCATAAGTCTTTCAGCTTTGTTCCAGTGGGTAAGGTAAAATACCTCCATCTTGAGGCACAGAGTATTGTCATATCTAATGGCCTGGCATTCCCTGGTGTCCTCTGGTCTCAGTATGAGATTAATGTGCAATGTCACCAAGGAGGAAGGAGCCAGTGGGGTTTATAAAACAAAGGTGGGAAGGAAGGAGGTCTCTTTACTACCACTCTTTTTTTTTTCCAAACATTTATTAATATTCATTTTTAACATGGTTACATGATTCATGCT
>NW_025367919.1:0-5276 GCF_016433145.1 Gracilinanus agilis | reverse complement strand
TAAATAATCCCATATCAGAAAAAGAAATTGAACAAGCCATCAAAGAAACTCCCTAAGAAAAAATCGCCAGGGCCTGATGGATTCACAAGTGAATTCTATCAGACATTCAAAGAGCAACTAATCCCAATACTATACAAATTATTTGATATGATAAGCAAAGAAGGAGTCCTACCAAATTCCTTTTATGACACAAATATGGTACTGATTCCAAAGCCAGGGAGATCAAAAACAGAGAAAGAAAACTACAGACCAATCTCCCTAATGAACATAGATGCAAAAATCTTAAATAGAATACTAGCAAAGAGTCTCCAGCATGTAATTAAGAAGATCATCCACCATGATCAGGTGGGATTTATACCAGGAATGCAAGGATGGTTCAACATTAGGAAAACCATCCGCATAATTGACCATATCAATAGTCTAACAAACAAAAATCACATGATTATCTCAATAGATGCTGAAAAAGCCTTTGACAAAATGCAGCATCCATTCCTATTGAAAACATTGCAAAGTATAGGAATAGAAGGACCTTTCCTAAAAATAATAAACAGTATATACCTAAAACCATCAACAAGTATTATATGCAATGGGGATAAATTAGAAGCCTTCCCAATAAGATCAGGAGTGAAACAAGGATTCCCATTATCACCTCTATTATTCAACATAGTACTATAAATACTAGCAGTTGCAATTAGAGAAGAAAAAGAAATTGAAGGTATCAAAATAGCAATGGGGAGACCAAGCTATCACTCTTTGCAGATGATATGATGGTATACTTAAAAAATCCTAGAAAATCAACTAAGAAGCTTGTAGAAATAATCAACAACTTTAGCAAAGTTGCAGGATACAAAATAAATGCACATAAATCATCAGCATTTCTATATATTTCCAACACACTAGAGCAGCAAGAAGTAGAAAGAGAAACACCATTCAAAATCACCCTAGACAATATAAAATACTTAGGAATATACCTACCAAAACAAACACAGCAATTATAGGAAAACAACTACAAAACACTTTCCAAACAAATAAAACTGAATCTCAACAATTGGAAAGCCATTAATTTCTCATGGATAGGATGAGCTAACAATAAAAATGACCATTCTACCCAAATTAATTTACCTATTTAGCACCATACTTATCAAACTACCAAAAAACTTCTTTACTGAATTAGAAAAAAACTATAACAAATTTCATTGGGAATAACAAAAGATCAAGAATTTCAAGGGAAATAATGAAAAAAAATGTGAAGGAAGGGGGCCTAGCAGTACCAGACATTAAACTATACTATAAAGTAGCAGTCATCAAAACAATATGGTACTGGCTAAGAGACAGAGAGGAGGATCAGTGGAATAGACTTGGGGTTAATGACATCAGCAAGACTGTGTATGATAAATCCAAAGAGCCCAACTTTTGGGACATGAATCCACTATTTGACAAAAACTGCTGGGAAATTTGGAAAACAATATGGGAGAGATTAGATTTAGATCAACATCTCATACCCTACACCAAGATAAATTCAGAATGGGTGAATGACTTGAAT
Source organism: Gracilinanus agilis (assembly GCF_016433145.1). NCBI lineage: Eukaryota > Metazoa > Chordata > Mammalia > Didelphimorphia > Didelphidae > Gracilinanus > Gracilinanus agilis. The sequence goes on along the minus strand of NW_025367919.1, from coordinate 3,733 downwards.
ATAAAGAAGGAAACTATAAATAAATTAAGTGAACACAGAATAGTATACTTGTCAGATCTTTGGGAAAGGAAAGAATTTAAAACCAAGCAAGAGTTAGAGAAAATTACAAAATGTAAATTAAATGGTTTTGATTATATTAAGCTAAAAAGCTTTTGTACAAACAAAAACAATGTAGTCAAAATCAGAAGGGAAACAACAAATTGGGAAAAAAATCTTTATAACTAAAAACTCTGACAGGGGTCTAATTACTCAAATATACAAGGAGTTGAATCAATTGTGTAAAAAATCAAGCCATTCCCCAATTGATAAATGGGCAAGAGACATGAATAGGCAATTTTCAGGTAAAGAAATCAAAAGTATTAATAAGCACATGAGAAAGTCTTCTAAATCTCTAATAATTAGAGAAATGCAAATCAAAACAACTCTGAGATATCACCTCACACCTAGCAGATTGGCTAAAATGAAAGAAGGGGAGAGTAATGAATGCTGGAGGGGATGTGGCAAAATTGGGACATTAATGCATTGCTGGTGGAGTTGTGAACTGATCCAACCATTCTGCCTGACAATTAGGAACTATGCTCAAAGGGCTATAAAAAATGCCTGCCCTTTGATCCAGCTATAACATTGTTGGGTTTGTACCCCAAAGAGATCATAGATAAACAGACTTTTACGAAAATATTTATAGGTGCGCTTTTTGTGGTGGCAAAAAACTGGAAAAGGAAAGTATGTCCTTCAATTGGGGAATGGCTGAACAAATTGTGGTTTATGCTGGTGATGGAATACTATTGTGCTAAAAGAAATAACAAACTGGAGAAGTTCTAGGTGAACTGGAAAGACCTCCAGGAACTGATGCAGAGTGAAAGTAGCAGAGCCAGAAGAACACTGTACATAGAGACTGATATACTATGGTAAAATCAAATGCAATGGACTTCTGTACTAGCAGCAATGCACCCAGGACAGCTCTGAGGGTTTTATGGTAAAGAACGCTACCCACATCCAGAGGAAGGACTGCAGGTGAGGAAACATATAAGAAAAACAGCTGCTTGAACGCAAGGGTTGGGGTGGACATGATTGGGGATGTAAACTCGAAACTACCACACCAATGCAACTACCAACAATTTGGAAATAGGTCTTGATCAAGGACACATGATAAAACCAGTGGAAATGTGTGTTGGCCATGGGTGGGGGGAATGCAGGGGGTAAAGGGGAAAGTAGACTTTTCTACTAGCAGCAATGCAATGATCCAGGACAATTCTGAGGGACTCTTAAGAAAGAATGCTATTCACATCCAGAGAAAGAACTGTGGGAGTAAGAAATGCAAAATAAATACATATGATCAATTGCATAGTTCTTTAAATTAAAAAATCATAACAAATTTCATTTGAAAGAACAAAACATCAAGAATATCAAGAGAACTAATAAAAAATGTTAAGGATGTACATAGCAGTACAAGATCTTAAACTGTACTATAAAGTCATGATCATCAAAACAATATGGTACTGACTAAGAGATAGAAGGGAGGATTAGTGGAATAGACTTGGGGTAAATGACATCAGTAGTGTACAATATACACAAGATAGTGTATAATAAACCCCAAGATCCCAGCTTTTGGGACAAGAGCCCACTATGTGACAAAAACTGGTGGGAAAACTAAAAAGCAGTATGGAAGAGATTAGGTTTAGATCCACATCTCACATCCTACACCAAGATAAATTTAGAATGGATAATTGACTTAAATATAAAGAGGGAAGTTATAAGTAAGTTAGGTGAACATAGAATAGTATACTTGTTAGGCCTTTGGGAAAGGAAAGCTTTTAAGGCCAAGCAAGGGATAGAGAATATCACAAACTATAAAATGAATAATTTTGATTACATTAAATTAAAAAGTTTGGTGCAAACAAAATCAATGCAACTAAAATGAGAAGGAAAGCAACAAATTGGGGAAAATCTATAACAAAAACTTCTGACTAATTTCTCAGATTTGTAAGGAACTAAATCAATTGTACTAAAAATCAAGCCATTCTCCAATTGATAAATGAGAAAGGGACATGAATAGGCAGTTTTAAAAAACTATCAATAAACACATGAAAAAGTATTCTTAATTTCTCATAACAGGAGAAATGCAAATCAAAACAACTCTGAAGTACCACCTCACACCTAGCAGATTGGCCGATATGAAAGCAAAGGAAAATAATAAATGTTGGAGGGGATGTGGCAAATGAATTGATCCAACCCTTTTGGAAGGCAATTTGAAACTATGGCTAAAGGGCTTTAAAAGACTCCTTGTCCCTTTAGTCTAGCCATTCCACTGTTGGGTTTGTACCCCAAAGATATAATAGGGAAAATACTTAAAGAAAAATATTTATAGTTGAGCTCTTTGTGGTGGCAAAAATTGGAAAATAAGGGGATGCCCTTAGATTGAGAAATGGCTGAACAAATTGTAGTATCTGCTGGTGATGGAACACTTTTGTGCTGAAAGGAATAATGAACTGAAGCAATTCCATGTGAACAGGAAAGATCCCCAGGTATTGATGCAGAGTGAAAGGAGCAGAACCAGGAGAACATTATACACAGAGACTGATACATTATGGCACAATTGAATGTAGTGGAGTTATCCACATCCAGAGAAAGAACTATGGAACTAGAAATGCAGAAGAAAAAAAATGATTGATTACATGGTTAGAAGGGTATTTGATTGGGGATGTTGACTTTAAATGATCACTCTATTGAAAATATTATGGAAATAGGTCTTGAACAGTGATACATGTAAAACCTAGTGGAATTGCTTATTGCCTCCTGGAGGGGGCAGGTAGGAGGGAAGGGAAAGAACATGAATCATGTAACCATGAACAAATATTCTAAATTAATTAATTAAATTATAAATTGAAAAGAAAAAAGATAATTCTACAACATTTGCTGAGGGGCCTCAGGGAATTTGTACAATTTTTGACAAACTTTTTATCAAATTTGTACAATATTTGGCAAAATGTCAAATAATTTGAAGTCAATGAAAGAACTTGGGATTGCTTTCTTTACTTTGTTTGGATCATCTTTTGCTTCCGAATGACTGTTTTCATCTTTAAATTTTATCAAATCTGACACCAGAAACAGACTAACAGATGACCTGTGTGCTGCATGTATTCCTCTCAAATTTACCAAGTAGTTTGAGTCTAACCATGGTAAGACAAATTATCAGCATGCATTCAAAAGCCAAAATCACATTTATTGTTTAAGATTATACCAAAAGCAAACTTTTACCCTTCAATAAAAAGTTGCTTTTATCATTGGAAGTTCTGTTATTGTGTTTTTCTTTTAAGACAAAAGATGTTAATGTATGAATTGTCTTTTTCTAAATTAAAACCTTCCTGTATTGGCACTTTGTGATAAATTAGTGGGTTTTGGGTTGTCGTATGGGCACTCAGTCTCTAAAAGGTTCGTCATCACTACTCTAAGTCACATATTAGTATTAAGTGGTGTTTAGGACAATTCACATTTCCATAGTGCTTTAATATTTAAAAAAAAACAACAATTTTCCTCACAATACCCTTTAAAATAAAAAGCTTTAATGACCAGGTGGGATTTATATAAGTAATGCAAGCTGGTTCAATATTGGGAAAACTATCATGATAATTGACCATATTACTAGCAAAACAATAAAATATGATTATTTAAATAGATGCAAAAAGCTTTGGATAAAATAGAATACTATATATATATAATGTATGTTATATAT
>NW_025367918.1:0-6112 GCF_016433145.1 Gracilinanus agilis | reverse complement strand
AGAGAGAGAGAGAGAGAGAGAGAGAGAGAGAGAGAGAGAGAGAGAGAGAGAGAGAGCCTGGCTCCCAATGTCACCCCCTTTCTTCCACCATGCCCCTCTCCTTAGCCCACCACCACCACTCTTCCTCTCCTCTGGCAGGCCTGGAAGCTACTGGAGTTCATTTGAATATTGCATATCTTTCTTGAACTGCCTGGTACTGCCTCAGATGGAACCAGCTTCAGTTAAAGGAACCATATTAGAATGATGCTTTAAACCCTGGTGTAAACCAGTCCGGTGATAACCTCTTTACCGATCTCCCCTTTGCTTCCTGGACAGAATTCTCCTATTATCAAGACTTCTCTAACTGACCTTCCTCATTCTTCCTGGATGCCCAAATTCTAAAGACTTCTTTTCCTCACTATGCCCACTTCTTCCCCCACTAGCCAGTCATCACCAGAAGCTCCAGACATGGTGGCCCTAGATTAGGTTTGAAAATGGTGCCCCCTAAATCTAGCCTCAGACGCTTCCTAGCTGTGTGCCCCTGGGCAAGTCACTTAACCCCCATTTCCTAGCCCTTATCACTCTTCTTTCTGCCTAAATACCTTCTAGGATGGAATATAAGGGAAAGAAAAGAAAATAGCGCCCCCTGTATGTTACTGATTAGCAAAGGTTTTTAGTCTTGTCTGGAACAAGACTTGGGAAAAGGAGAGTAGACTTGGGGAGGCATTAAGCCTGCTGCCCTCAGTTCTGGCTCTGGTCACCATTAGCTAAAGGTGAACAATCCTGATGCCAGCATTCCCAAAGCACATTTTAAAATATCAGTTATTCTTAATGCATCATCGTCGTCATTATTCTACCTGACATTTATATGGTGCTTTTAAGTTTTATAAAACATTTGACCTACATTAGCTCATTCCACAAGCCCCCCAACAACCCTGTAAGGAGCAAGTATTGCAGGTTTTCTTATGCCCATTTTATAGATAAAGAAGATGGGACTTAGAGAGCTTAAATGATTTCTAGGGTCTGAAGGAAGATGTAAGGATTCTTCCTGAAGACCTGGGTTCAAATTCCAACTATGCCACTTACAACTTGTATGACCGTTAACAATTCTTAACTGCTCTAAACCTTAGTTTTTTTCATCTATAAAATGGGGGAGTGGGGTTAGACTAGATAACCTTTAAGGTCTCTACTAGCTCAAAATGTATGCTTCTATGATTCTTGGTCCAGTTCTTTACCATACCATTTGAAGTAAGCGTAGGTTTAAATCTTCAATCTACCTTCTCTCCCCCACCACCCAACATAGACCATTTACTTTGGCTTTTTTTAAGTCTATTTTTACATTTTATAAAAAATAACTGACACTTTTATAATACTATGATTTACCAAGTATTTTCCATATTCCAGGAAGGAGGCAAGAGTAATTATATTCTGCCCTATTCAGACCATATCTGTAGTGTCATGCTCACTTTTGGCACTACATTTAAAAGGGCATTGATAATAATAACAGCTGACATTTATAAAGCACTTTTTATGTGCCAAATACTGTACTAAGCATTTTTTAACATGATACTTGTTTACATTTTTGTTTTTTCTTAATTACAAGCAAACAAAACTTTTTAACATTCATTTAAAAAATTATTGAATTCCAAATTCTCTCCCTTCTCCACCCCCTTGAAAAGGCAAGCAATTTGAAATAGATTAAACATGTGTAGTCATACAGAACATTTCCATATTGGCTATGTTGCCAAAGAAAATGCAGACTGAAAAAAAAAAAAAGAAGAAGAAAATTTTTAAAAGAATGCTTCAATTTGCATTCAGACTCCATCAGTTCTTTCTCTGGAGATGAAAAGCATTTTTCATCATAAGTCCTTCAGAATTGTCTTAGATCTTTGTATTGGTAAGAATAGCTAAGTTATCATAGTTGACTATTGTATATGATTACTGTATACAGTGTTCTGGTTCTGCTCACTTCTCTTTGCATCAGTTCATGCAAATTTTCCCAGGTTTTTCTGAAAGCTTCCTACTCATCATTTCTTATATGTGCTAAGCACTTTTACAAATATCATCTCATTTGAGTCTTACAACAATCCTGGGAAGGAGGTGCTATTATTATCCCCATTTTAGAGATGAGAAAATTGAGGGTTTTTTTCAGTTGTGTGCCACTCATTTTCTTGGCAAGGATATTAGAGTAGTTTGCCATTTCCTTCTCCAGCTCATTGGACAGATGCAGAAACTGAAGCTAAAAGGGTTAAGTGACTTGTCCACTCACATAGCTAGTGCCTGAAGCCAAATTTTAACTTGGTCTTCCTGACTCCAAGACCAGCACTTTATCTACTGGGTCACCTCTCTGTCCATAATGATAAGCTAGAAAGTGTCTAGAGGAAGGAAACCAGGATAGTGAAGGGCCTTGAGTCTACATTATAAAAGTATTGACTCAAGGAACTGAACTGGAGGGAAGAGTCAGGGAGACATGATAATTGCTTTCAGGTATTTAAAAGGTTTTCATGGGGAAGAATTAGATTTGTTCTTTTGTCCTCTTTGGGAAGTACCAGGGGTAACGGATTTCCATCCATTTCTATAGGACAAATTTAAGTTGATAAAAATTTCACTTTAGTTAGAGTTGTCTAAAAGTAGAATGGTTTGTTTTAGAGTGGGAGTGGGATTTTCCCTCCTTGGAGGGCTCCAAGCAGAGTCTGGATGGATATTTATGGGACATTTTATAAAGGGAATTCCTTTGGTGGATGTGATGGCCAATGAGTTCCCTTTCAGCTCTCAACTGCTGTGAGTCAGCACTTCTTTTTTTTTTTTTTTTTTTATTCTCCACAGAACCTTAAAGGATCAATCATTTAAATATATTATCCCCTTTTCATGAGCAAGAGAGCATATTCTATACTATACATAATATAAATTGGAGACGGAGTTGCAAATATACTTAACCTGCAAAGCCAGCCTCAGCCCTCTATATGTACTTTAATACTCCTCAAGTAGCAATATATATCTTAGCCTTGCCAGCAGCCTTGGGGAAAGGACTAGCCCAGATGACCAGTAAATGACCACTCTTGGAGAGAGTACTAGGGGGTCAGAGAGACCTGGGTTTGAATCTTGCTTCAAATGCTTATTATTCAGATGCTATGTCACCTGGGGCAAATCACTTAATCTCTTGGGGTCTTGGGATGCTTGTCTGTAAAATGAGAACATTGGATGGACTCTGAGGGGTGTTACATGAACTGATGCAAAGTGAAGTGAGCAGAACCAGAACATTGTATACAGTAACAGCAATAGTGTGTGTACAATAATCATCTGACATGCATTTCTACCAGTTATTTCTCCTGACCTTTAGCCCCCCTGAGAACCCTAGTCATGTTTGCCATTTATACTAGAAACATTTCCAAGGAAATTCTTTAATGAGAGAAAAATAAAGGGGTACAGAGAGAGGTTTCCATTTTCTTAAAGTCTATTGCCTTCAAGTCTGATTAGGATCTGGGTAGCTGGACGGGTTGGAGGTTCAGCCTCTGATCCTTGTTTCTATAGGCATTTAGGTGAGGCCAGTGGATAGGGTATTAGATTTTTTTAAACCGTAAAGCCTTATACAAATAATAATTTTAACTAAATTAATAATTTTAAAATTTAAATAAATAAAAATAATAATAAACTTAATTAAAAGAATACTTTTCAGATATGAGTTGATGAGGATACTTTGTTTTTCCTGACCTAGTTCGATCTTTAACATCTTGGACACTGAGCATTCTAACATCCTTCTTTAGGAAGTTGTCTGTTTTATCTTCACATGGCTTCAAATCCGATCTCAGAAACTAAATTTTGTGACTATGGGCAAATCACACATCTTTCTCAGCCTGTTTCCTCATCTGTAAAACGGATATCACAATAGCACTCACAGGGTTGTTGTGAGATTCAAATGAGCTACATTAGTATGTAAAATGTTTTACCAATAATATTAATTACTATCATCATCATTATTATAGAGTACTGTTTATTTTTGAGGCAAAGACCTAGGATCTAGGGTCTTTCTTGGTCTGGTTCTATCTCTAAAATCTTGAGTTTTCCTTCATCCTTGACCAGGGAATTGTCTGCTTCACCTTCATTTGATCTGGAAAGGGCCTTGGAAGTCATAGAGGTCTCTATCCAGGGTTCTCATTTTCAGATAAGCATCCCAAGACCCCAAGAGATGAAGTGACTTGCTCCAGGTGACATAGCATCTGAATAATAAGCATAGATGATGCCATGTGAGAAGTATCACAAGACTGCAACTCAGGGTTCATTCTCCAGATTCCATAATCCTAGAGCTGCCATACCACCAGACAGAGTTTTCAGGGACTTAGACCCAGCAGGTTCCTCCCTGCCTGAAATGTGTTATAGTACCAGGGCACAAATCCCATTACCTTCTCCACCGCATTAGAAAGACAGGCCTGGGTGGTTCAGTGGATAGAGAGCCAAGCCCAGTACTGGGCTCAAATGTGGTCACAAACCCTTCCTAGCTGTGTGACCCTGGGCAAGTCACTTAACCATTGCCTAGCCCAAACCACTCTCCTGCCTTGGAAGTGATAGTATGGATTCTAAGACAGAAGGTAAGGGTTTAAAAAAAAAAAAAAAAAGGTCAGGGAAAGTTTTCTCTGGGGTCCATTTCTCTTCCAGAAGTTAGGCAGCTCTTTCTTTTCCTAATCAAGGAATGTGTTCTCCCCAACGACTCCCATCTTCCAAAATAGCAAAAAAATCAAATAATTTCCCTTTTTGGGTGATAGTGTCTTCTAGTGCCCTGTTAAGAGCTCTGTCTCTTCTCCCCTCTGAGCCCTGTCCATCCTCCTGGTCACAAGTTAAAAGTCTGCTCTTTGGTGTCAGGCCCTGGGAGACCCCCAAGACAGACCACAGGATACAGGGATGAGCCTGGGTGCAGCCTAGTCTCAGAGTGTGCCATTGAAGGAAAGCTGAGTTTTTGGTGCTAGACTGAAGTATTTCAAGAAATGGAAAAGCCAGACATGGGAGCCAGCAGTTGGATTGCTTCTTTTGGCTAGGATTCTCCATTCATTTTTTTGTCACTGGCACACTCATAGAATAGGGCAACTGGGCATGAGGACTGGGGGCAGGGAATGCCCTCTTGTGTGAGGTAGTCTGATAGTAGCCTTGCAATCAGAAATCTGGATTTCTCTTAGTAGCTGTATGACCTTTGTTGAGTCATTTAACCTCAATTCCTTTAAATAAAAACAATTTATTTTCGGTTCCAAATTTGCTCCCTCCCTTCAGCCTTGATCTCAAACATTGAGAAGGCAAGCAGTTAGATACCCATTATTCATAATTCCATATTAGCCATGTTGCAAAAAATAACTATTTTTAAAAGCAAATTTTTTTGTGAAAGTGAAAAAAAATATCTCTCCTTCTGCACTCAGAACCTGAATGTCAGTTCATAATAGGGGACTTTAGGGGAATTTGCCTGCCTCAAAGAGTTACTGAGAAGGTTTAGAATTAATGGAGGGGGCAGCTAGGTTGGCCCAGTGGATTGAGAGCCAGGCCTACAGACAGGAGGTCCTAGGTTCAAATCTGACCTCAGACACTTCCTAGCTGTATGACCCTGGACAAGTCACTTAACCCCCTTTGCCTAGCCCTTACTGCTCTTCTGCCTTGGAGCCAATACACAGTATTGATTCTAAGATGGAAGGTAAGGGTTTTTAAAAAAAGTTAATCTATATGAAATAAAAACGCAAGGTGTTATTATCACCTTTTTTCATCTCTTAGGGAGTTGGGTAATGCTGGGAAAGTCAAATCAATGAGCATTTACTGCTTACATTGTGCTACAAGCTGGGAATACAAACACAAGCAAAAAGACAGTCCCTGGCCTCAAGGATCTTACATTCTAATAGGAGAAGATAGAACACAAATATTATGGTATCATAACATGAAGTCATTATTATTAATTTATTTTTATGTGTTTATATATTTTATAATATAATTATATTGCTAGTATGTATTTTATATTATAGTGGAGTATCAGATTTATATTGTAATCATATATAAAATATATAATTGTATATAAATATGCAATTTTATAATTTACATATGAATGTGTAAACATTATTATATTATTACTTAATATTAGTGGATACTATTAATATGTTGCAAT
>NW_025367917.1:0-4424 GCF_016433145.1 Gracilinanus agilis | reverse complement strand
TATTTAATAATTCATTATAGTATGGCCTATTATAATTATATGTGATTTATTATAATATGATTGTATATAATTTATTATGACATAATAAATTAATATATAGTATCCAGAGAATTTTGATCCTAACACATTAGGTATTACTGTTTTTGCCCTTGACATTCATCCTTTGTTTTCCAAGAGGACCAATAACATCGCAGATTATGTCTTGACTTGCGCATGAAATGGATTTAGGTGAGGCAGAGTTGTACAGTCATTCGTCTCACTCTCTCTTCCAGAGTTTTCAAAGTTCAGAGGCAAGTTAGGATGACCAGAGATGGCCCAGGATGCAGCGGATGATCCTCGCCTCTTCTGGGATCTCTAGGAGTTCTACGACACTGGCTTTGGTCTCTTTCAAGATCTTTGGGCCAAATTGCCCTCATCTCCTCATAACGGAGACATTCCCCCCACAGGGGAAAAGTCTTCATATGTTTGAGTGTAAGAATTTACTATTCTGAATCCCTATTCTTTTAAGGTCGCTAATCAACTCCACCTTCTGATTGAGTTAAGAATGAAGCCTGAAAATCCGGCCTCAGACACTTCCCAGCTGTGTGACCCTGGGCAAGTCACTTGACCCCCATTGCCTACCCTTACCACTCTTCCACCTATAAGTCAATACACAGAAGTTAAGAGTTTAAAATTAAAAAAAAAAAAGAATGAAGCCTGAGACTTCTCCGTATAAAGGAGACGCACACGGATGCTGGGAGGAAGCCAGAAGCCTCGGGGTCCCCTGGCACCCAGAAGGCACGTGCCCCTTCTCTCACCTGACTCCTGGCATGCAGAAGTCCAGCCTCTGCCCTGGCCTGAGGTCAAGTTCAGCCAATCAGAGAGACCTAGAAAAGTGACATCGTGGAGGATATAAGTCCAGGGCAAGCACTCTCCTTTGCCCTGGAATCACAGCGAGAGGAGGCAGCTAGGAAGGCACCAGCAGGAGGTGACCCACTGGGGGAGACCTGGCAACGGCACCCCCGAGGTCTGGCTGGTGGGGGCAGCAGGATGGACGCTGGTGAAGTGGCTCCACAGCTTTTTCTTTCTCTGACTCACTTTTTATTAATAAATAATTATAAACTAAAATACAGTCTCCAGAGAATTTTAATCTTAACGCGGAGTAGACATCCCCCAAAGTCACGTACAGTTTGGGGGCCCATTGATTACCTTCAACCTTGTTTTTAGCCTGTCTGGTAAGACAGTTTTACTGCATTGTGTTTGCTGAGCAGGCTATGGCTTCTTGGAGCCATGCGTGAGAGTTGAATGCTCGAGGGGAAACCAAAAGGAGATGGGGAGCCCTAGCAGAGGTGCTAGCCCTCCCTGAACACCCGTAAGCCCCAGCTATTATTGTCATGATTATAAATCACAATTAATACACATTATTATTATATCAGTTCGGCACCTAGGGGGGTCACCTGTTATCCCTTGACTTTGATTTATGACCAGCCCACTTATTTTCTAGTTTTACATCTCTTTAATGACACTGGAGGCAGCTAAGAGATGTGATGGATAGAGAGTTGGACGTGGAGTCTGGAAGTTTTTGTTCAGTGGTTTTCTTAGTCCTGTCCAACTTTTCGTGGCCCTATTTGGGGTTTTCTTGACAAAGATAAAGGAGTGGTTTGCCATTTCCTTCTCCAGCTCATTTGACAGATGAGAAAGTGAGACAAACAGGGTTAAGTGACTTGCCCAGGGTCACACAGCTATTCAGTATCTTAGGCCAGATTTGAACTTACAAAGATCCAGGACAACTCTACCAACTGTACCTCCTAGATGCCCAGATTCTGGAAGGTCCAAACCCAAATCCTGCTTCAGATACTTAATAGTAATATTTATATAGTAAAGCTATATGCCAGGCACTGTGCAAAGCATTTTATAATTATTATACCATTTGATCCTCACAATTGAGGACCAATCAAAATCAATCAAATCAAATCAAAAAGTAGGTACTATTATTAGCTCCACTTTACAAATGGGAAAACTGAGGTTAAGAGATTTCCCCAGGTCATACACTACCAAGTGACTAGGGCCAAATACGAACTCATGTCTTCCTGATTCCTGGGCAGTGAGGTGGCACAAATGGATAGAGCACCAGGTCTGGAGTCAAGAAAATATGATTTCAAATCCAGCCTCTGAAAATTACCAGTTGTGTGACTTTGGCCAAGTCATTCAACTCTATTTGCCTTGATTTTCTCATCTGTAAAATGAGCTGGAGAAGGAAATAGCAACCCACTCCAATCTCTTTGCCAAGAAAATCCCAAAAGAGGTCAAGAGAAATCAGACACAATTGAAAATAACTCAACAAAACTTCCTGATTCTAAATCCAGATATATGAACCTGGATAAGTCTCTTCTCTCAGCCTCAGTTTGCTCATCCATAAACTGGGAATAATATTAGTATGTAATTCATTAAGTTGTTGTGAAGATCACATCACCACCCAGCCCATGATACTGGACCCCAAAAGTATTGGTTCCACTGCCACTGATGGAGGTTTGATAAGGGTGGAGGAGATAGTCATATTTGAACGGAGTAAGGAAAGAATTAGCAGATAGGGAGAGACTGAAGATTTAAAAGTAAGAATCATTGATATTATATTGTGCTAGAGAAAATGGAAGGAGGACATGGAGGGTACATCTGGGTGGCTCAGTGGATTGGCAGCCAGACCTGGAGATAGGAGGTCCTGGGTTCAAATTTGACCTCAGACACTTCCTAGTTGTGTGACCCTGGAAAAGTCACTGAACCCCCATTGCCTAGCCCTTACTACTCTTCTGCCTTGGAACCAATACATAGTATTGATTCTAAGATGGAAAGTAAAGATTTTTTTTTTTTAAATGAGCATAGTGAAGCTGTGTAATTTTTTTAAACTCTTGGTTGTGGCTCTGTGGTGTAAAAAATTGTTTGCAATAGTTTATCTGTATCCCTTCCATATTTTTGTCAAACATGCCTTCAGTATGGTTGCAAATTATTGTCATAATGTTTTGCAAAGAAAAGAGAACAGGCGTGTGTGACACATACTACAGATACCCTCTGGCTTGCTACTTTTTGTTAGTAGTAGTAGCTTTATTTTTTCAGTTGTATCTTACCCTCTTCCAGATAGTCCAAGAACTTGTTTTATAATGCCCTCAAAATTGTTTTTCTTCCAGTTTGGACTTCTGTATATTTGTTCTAGTCTAGTTATTTTTCCTATCTTTCATTCATTCATTCATTTCATGTCATTCATTCATAATTCCTCATTCAACTTGTCAGTGACTTCAGTATTAAAATCCCGATAAAGAAAATAGTTTGTTACAAATATCTTACCCAGTCTTTTCCACTTTTCTTCTCATTGGGTTGTTTTACTTCCAGTTTCATCCTTTAATATTTTGGGGATAATCTGGCTTAATTTGGAAAATACACCGAGGTTTCAATAAATTCATTTTTCCTTCTACCTCTTTTTGCTTCCTTGTAAGTGAACATCATATTTTGTAAGATTTTAGAAATGAGTTTGTGTTCTAAATTTGTGCTGCCGTACCTCTACACAACAGGGAGATCAAGTATTTGCTAACTGAAATGGTTTCAGAGTTCTTTTGGCCCTCTGATTTTAGCACCTTCTTGATACTGGTTAAAACTTCAACAGAAAATGGTGAGATGGAAGACTGATGCCAATTCCTTTATTTATTTCTAATTTTTCTGTGTAACACATACAGACTCCATGTTTATTTCCTCAATACATTCTCTAACTAGCAGATCAGGTCTCCAGAGCAAGGTTACCCGTTACTAACCTCAGAGTTCTAGGGGGAGCCCTGAGGCTTTTGAGGGCTTGTTTCTATGGTACTAACACTCTTGAACCCCCATACAATGTAGTCTTCTCAATATCAACACTAGTTAACATTTCTCCAATATTATCTAGCCAGGGGGTACTGCCCCAATATCAATCAAAATCATCTAACTAGCCATGACTAGCAGCAAGGTGGCAGAGTGGATAGAGAGCTGGGCCTAGAGTCAGCAAGACCTGAGTTCAAATCCATCCTCAGACACTTATTGCCTGTGTGACATCCAGCAAGTCACTTAACCCTGTTTGCCTCAGTTTTCTCATCTATAAAATAAGCTGGAGAAAGAAATGGCAGACCACTGCAATATCTTTGCCAAGAAACCCCAAATGAGATCACAAAGAGTTAGACATGACTGAAATGACTGAAGAACAACAACCAAAGCCTTTATGAAAAAATATCGAGGCATCTAGGTGGCTCAGGAGATAGAGAGCAAGGCCTAGAGACAGAAGGATCTTGGTTTAACATGGTCCCAGATACCTCCTAGCTATGTAATCCTGGACAAGTCATTTAACCTCAACTGCTCTTCTGTCTTGAAACCAACACCTAGCATTGATTTTAAGAAGGAAGGAAGGAAGGAAGGAAGGAAGGAAGGAA